>NC_061515.1:0-30000 GCF_022379125.1 Scophthalmus maximus
TAACCCTAACCCTAACCCCTAACCCTAACCCCCTAACCCTAACCCCCTAACCCTAACCCTAACCCCTAACCCTAACCCCTAACCCTAACCCCTAACCCTAATCTTCATAACCCTAACCCTAACCCTAGCCCTTATTATCGGACCCAAAACAGGGCCGAATACTGCAAACAGCAGTGTGACCACTTCAGCATCAGACATGCATTTATGATTAAAGGACCTTACTGTCGGACCCAATATCGGGCCGAATACTGCAAACAGCAGTGTGACTGCATTTCAGCACCTTACTAACACCAGTGTGACTGCATTTCAGCACCAGACGTGTATATATGGCCACAGAGCCCTTATCGTCGGACCCAAAATAGGGCCGAATACTGCAAACAGCAGTGTGACTGCATTTCAGCACCTTACAAACACCAGAGTGACTGCAATTCAGCACCAGACGTGTATATGTGGCCACAGAGCCCTTATTGTCGGACCCAAAACAGGGCCGAATACTGCAAACAGCAGTGTGACCACTTCAGCATCAGACATGCATTTATGATTAAAGGACCTTACTGTCGGACCCAATATCGGGCCGAATACTGCAAACAGCAGTGTGACTGCATTTCAGCACCTTACAAAACACCAGTGTGACTGCATTCCAGCACCAGACGTGTGTATATATGGCCACAGAGCCCTTATCGTCGGACCCAAAATAGGGCCGAATACTGCAAACAGCAGTGTGACTGCATTTCAGCACCTTACAAACACCAGAGTGACTGCAATTCAGCACCAGACGTGTATATGTGGCCACAGAGCCCTTATTGTCGGACCCAAAACAGGGCCGAATACTGCAAACAGCAGTGTGACCACTTCAGCACCAGACATGCATTTATGATTAAAGGACCTTACTGTCGGACCCAATATCGGGCCGAATACTGCAAACAGCAGTGTGACTGCATTTCAGCACCTTACAAAACACCAGTGTGACTGCATTTCAGCACCAGACGTGTGTATATATGGCCACAGAGCCCTTATCGTCGGACCCAAAATAGGGCCGAATACTGCAAACAGCAGTGTGACTGCATTTCAGCACCTTACAAACACCAGAGTGACTGCATCTCAACACCAGACGTGGACTTTTCAATAGAGCCTAGAGGCTCAGGGCTGAAAGAATCTGGATCTCCAAATTAGACACCAGACATCCGAAAGGCCTCAATGAGGTGTAGATGCCTTTTGGAGATCGTTTTTGATGGACAGTGCATCTAACAGCTATGCTGTTTAAATCTTCTTAACCCCTAACCCTAACCCTAACCCTAACCCCCTACCCTAACCCTAACCCCACCCTAACCCTAACCCCTAACCCTACCCTAACCCTAACCCTAACCCTACCCTAAACCTAACCTCATCCTATGCCCTTAATTTACCTCATCCCAAGCCCTAAACACTTTATCACGTTCTAATAATAAATTAATTAAAAACAAGCTTATTGGGATTTATTATTTATTACTTATTTAAGAATCCTAATTTAGGAATCTATTAAAAATAATTTCATTGGGCTTTATCATTTATTTAAAAGACTAAGAACAATAAATATATCATTTGGGCATTATAAGATTAAAAACATTTTTGTAGTGCTTGTTATTAATTTTATTCCATTTTATTTTTATTTTTTTGGGGGGGATTGTGGGGTTAAAATATTGGGAAACTAGATCACACACCAATTTGTAAAAAACCGAATGCACAAACCACATAGAGACCAAAAAGGAGGAGCTCAACTGAGGACATAAAAGGAGGAGCCTCAGTGGGAGCTCACTTCTCACACAAACCTGGAACAGACAGCATCTCTCCAGCCAGACGGAACTCTCAGTTTTTAGTGTGTCTTTTAGGCCTGAAGAAGACCCAGAGAGGGTCGAAACGTTGCCAGGACACACCTTCCTTAGTTATTTGAATTTTTTTGGATCTAAAACCTTTTATTTCATATTTATTTTATTTCGTAAGAAACGATTTTTCGTTTAAAAACAATTTCATTTATTTATAAAACCCACTGACTTGGGAGAACCTGACACACCTTTCTTGGTGGTTTGAATGGTTTTTTATTTTTTTGATACATCATATTTGATATATTTCGTAAAAAAAGATTTTTCGTTAAAAACAATTTCAGTGATTTTTACTTACCTTACCCAGGGATCATACTTACCTGCCAGGACACACCTTCCTGAGTTGATTATTTGAAACAACACTTTTTATTTTTCCTAAGAAAATTATTTTTCATTTTAAAACAAATTTGATTTCAATTTTACCTACCTTACCCACTGACATGGGTCATTTTGATGACGGCTGGACTCTGGTCCGACGTGGCGGACGCCGCCGTCGGGACCGCCAGCCGTTCCGGGACCGGGATGACGGGGATGGGTGGGCGGAGAGTGCATTCCCTGTTTCCTTCGGGAGACAGGATCAGTATCGTTTACCTAACCTAACCCTAACCTAACCCTTACCCTGATCTCAGGCCCTAACCCTAACCCTAATCTTTACCCTCATCCTATGCCCTTAATTTAATCCTATCCCAAGCCCTTAAACACTTTATCACATTTTAATAATTAATTAATCCAAACGGGTTCATTGGGATTTATAACTAATTTACAAATCATAATTAAGGAATCTATTAAAAATAAGTTCATTGGGCTTTATTATTATTTATTTTAAAAGACTTAAAACAATAAATTTATTAATAAGAAACATTCATTTTAGTTTATTCATTTGGGCATTGCAAAGTAAAACATATTTCATTTAGTTTATTCCATTTCATTTGGTTTGGGGACTGTGGTGTTAAATAGTGACAAACAAGATCACATACAAACTTAGTCAAACCACACAGAGAACAAAAGAGGAGGAGCTCAACTGAGGATATAAAAGGAGGAGCCTCAGTGGGAGCTCACTTCTCACATGCACATTGAGCAGACAACATCTCTCCAGCCACATTGAACAAAGAGTTTTTTTGTGTGTCATAGGCCTGAAGAAGACCCAGAGAGGGTCGAAACGTTGCCCGGACACACCTTCCTTAGTTGTTTGAGTTTTTTTTGATCTAAAAACTTTTTATTTTATATTTGTTTTATTTCGTAAAAAAACGAATTTTCGTTAAAAACAATTTCATTTATTTCATCTAAAACCCACTGACTTGGGAGAACCTGACACACCTTTCCTGGTGATTTGAATGGTTTTTTGATTTTTTTTATATATCATATTGGTTATATTTCGTAAGAAATCGATTTTTCCTTAAAAAAAATTTTGTTAAAAACAATTTCAGTTATTTTACTTACCCAACCCAGGGATTATACTTACCTGTCAGGACATACCTTCCTTAGTTTGGTAATTTGTCCTAAGAAAATTATTTTTCATTTAAAAACAAATTTGATTTCAATTTTACTTACCTTACCCACTGACAGGGGAATTTTGTAAGAAAAATTGCTTTTCGTTTGAAAACAAATTAGTTTCATTTCTAGTATACTTACCTTACCCGATGATTATACTTACCTTACCCACTGTCATGGGTCATTTTGATGACGGGTGGACTCTGGTCCGACGTGGCGGACGCCGCCGTCGGGACCGCCAGCCGTTCCGGGACCGGGATGACGGGGATGGGTGGGCGGAGAGTGCATTCCCCGTTTCCTTCGGGAGACGGGTTCAGTATCGTTTACCTAACCCTAAGTTTGGGCTGATCCAATGGGTTTGGGGATTATGGGGTTAACGGAATTCATGAAGAAACTAATTAGAGTTAAAAGGAGGAGCTCAGCAGAGAGTATAAAGGGAGGAGCCCCAGTAAGGGAGCCCATTTGACAAACGCACATCGAGCTGACAGGATCGCTCACGCTGTACTTTAATCCCATGAATTTACTCGGAATACTATGAAATTAATGTGTCCCGCTGGCCTGATGAAGACCAAGTCGGTCGAAACGTTGCCAAAGAGCCGGACACCAATTCTTTTTAAAAATAATTTTATTTTCGTAAGGCACAATCTTGCCTACTTTTCGTAAAGTACAATAATACTTACCTCAATTTGAGTGCATTTTGCTCCGTCCTGGGACCGAAGTGATGGGACTGGGTGGGTGGAGAGTGCCATTCCCGTCTCCTCCGGGAGATGGGCTCAGTCCCCTAACCCTAACCCTAACCACATTCCCTACCCTGATCTTGACCCTAAATTTGGGCTGATCCATTGGGTATTGGGGATTATGGGGTTAACAGGCTTCATTTAAAACTAAGAAGAGTTAAGAGGAGGAGCCTTTTCAGAGAGTATAAAAGGAGGAGCCCCAGGAAGGGAGCCCATTTCATACACGCACATCGAGCAGACAGGATCGCTCAAGCTGTATTTAAGTCCCATGAATTGACGCTAATTATGAGCTGTATGTGTCCCGCTGGCCTGATGAAGACCAAGTCGGTCGAAACGTTGCCAGAAAAGCCGGACACCAATTTTTATTTTTTCGTAAGGCACAGTTTTGCCTACTTATTTATACTTACCTCAATTTCAACACACTTTGCTCCGTCCTGGGACCGAAGTGATGGGACTGGGTGGGTGGAGAGTGCCATTCCCGTCTCCTCCGGGGGATGGGCTCAGTCCCCTAACCTAACCCTAAATACATTATTTAAGGGTTAAAATGTATCAAAGTACTAATTCATATGTTTAACAATTAAATTTAAATTGTTTAAATTTATTTAAACCCTAACCCTTTACAGCGACGCTGTTTAAATCTTCTCAACCCCTAACCCCACAAAATTGTAAAACTCAAACGTCAAACAACAGACAACAACAAAACAAATCAAAGAACTAACAAAAATCCAATTCTTGGAACAAAAACAATCGAAAAACAACAAGTCCTCTTATGGAAATCATCACAAAAAACAAAAAATGTATCATTTTATCACAGATCACGTCACCAAAAGGTAATCAAAGAAATAATAATAAATCCAATTATTGGAACAAAAAAACACAAAACCCACTCATGGAAATCAAATAATAAAAAGGAATATTGACGTCACCGAAAAATTAAAACAAAGCCAGTACTGGACCACAACCAAATACTCGAAAATAAGAGGATACATGGTACTGCATGCAAGTAATATGACGAAGTAGAGAGGCGGTCGACGGGCATCAGCCCGTGCACTGCCTTTGATTCCCCGCTCCCACCACAATCAGAACCGATTCACCACTCTGTCAGAACCGACGGATGTGGGGTGGAAGCAAACCGGAAACATCTCAGATGAAACGAGGGGGTCTCAAAGTGATGCATTTCCTCGCCAAAATGAAAAAGGGAAAACAGCAAAAATTAAAATATTACACGGGGCTAAAGTAAGTCAGATATAAGTGTGTTGAGATTTCTGGCATCATGGGTATTTTTTATCTGATCAATGGATTTTTCTAGTAATAATATTTCTTTTTTTTAATACAGTCCATAATAGTGGTGTGTGTGTGTGGGGGGGGGGGGGTTGGCATATCGAGATTTGTGTATGTCATATTTGGCAATGATTATGATGTTATTAATTAAGTATTTTTCTATCTAGAATTACACCTAATTGAATATTTTTTAAAGAAAAGAAATCTATGCTAATGGATTTGGATTTGAATTGATCTCCATTATCTTTGAACAGCTTCACAAGAATAAAACAGATGTTCTGTCGTTTCCATATTAGTGTTACACAAGTGACAGTTGAAGAACAGGTGACATGAGACACTTATACCAAGACTTAGGTTTAGGACACATTAGACTAAACTATTCAAAAGAGGTAAACATGTTGACAAATGTGACAACTGTGGGCAAGATGAAACAACAAAGCATGTTATGCTACACTGTCCAAAATATGAGGAAGAAACAAAAGAAGCCATTCAAAACATCCAAAAGATAAAAGTACAGTTGAATCTATTACATATTCTACAAAAGAACTGAAATTAGTTATCGAGTCATATTCTACGTCCGAGTATTAGGGCCACACATATTGAGGTGTGTGGCCCTATTTATGAGAATAAAGTTGGTGGTTTGTTTTTTGTTTGAAATTTAGTCTTTACAAATGTATTTTGGCATAGTAATCAATAGCGATGTACACTCCACACCAGATGGTGGCGGTATTGCACCAATTGTTGTTTGACAACCGCAAAAAAAACAACCAAATAAAAGAAACCACCCACCAAGAGAAGAAGAAGAAGAAGAAGAAGAAGAAGAAGAAGCAGAAGCAGAAGAAGAAGAAGCAGCAGCAGCAGCAGCGTCACCACACGTGTAGTCGCACTCATCGTGTGTGCAGAGTCGTCGGAGCCACAGAAGAAGAAACACACGGACCAGCTACTTCAACACTTCACGGCCGACAACATGAGACCAGGTACAGTCGTCGTGTGTGGTGCGACACGAGCCGACCCGAGGTCCGCCGTGTTTCTCCGGTTAGAAGCGGTTGGAGTGCTCGCGGCCTACATCGCCTCGCTGCCCCCGGACACCGCGAAGCCTCCCGGGCGAAGGGAAGCAGGAACCCGTCGAGTGTGTGGACGCGCTGCGGCCTTGTCTTTGTCACTTGTGAGCTGAAACAACAACACGCAGCGCAGTCGGTCGTCGAGTCGATGGTCGGAACCGCTTTACCGCCCATTAGGCAACACGTGTTGAGTCAAGTCATAGCGAAAAGTATCCACAGCGACCACGTGGTGTTCGACACGTCCAGAGCAAAACATGCCACGATAAATACTACTGTGTGTGTGTGTGTGTGTGTGCGCGTGCGTGCGTGTGTTTTAATGTTTCTGTGCGCGACAATCCGTCGTTTCCGAGACAAAGTTCATCGTCGCGTGCCACGAGGCTCGAGCCTCGGTCACATGTGGCGGTGGAACCAGGACCAAGTGTTGGAACTGGTGTCGAACTACTTTTTGTAAGAACGAACACAACGAAGATCTGCAACGGTTATTCTATTAGTAAACAACTACTAAACTAATCTAACCAACCATTTTAATAATTGATTAATCGTTTAAAGTAGTCATGGAAAAATCTGAAACTCAACATTTTAGTGTGAGGACAAAACGTAATGTTGGAATTTAGGGAAACAGTCGATTTTCATCATTTTATGAACCAAACAACTAATCCATTTCTCGAAAGGAAAATCAACAGGTTAATCAGTAATGAAAATAAATGTTAGTTGCAGCCCAAGTGTGAATTATGACTCCACATTAGGAAAAACAGTACAACTAACCCACCAAGTGGGTCCACGGAGTCTGAACCAATTATGTTTCTAATAATTGGGGTAAAATTCACCAGGTAGGTTTCTGAAGATTGGTTGAGTCATGTCAAAGATACACAAAGGCAAATAATCTGTAGTGAAATTTATAATAAACGGTCGTCACTACATAATAGAAATCCTGCGATATCCACTAGTACAAGTCAGCGATTCATCAGCAGAAGTGGAATATAATATTCATAATGATGTTGTCATTGGTGTTGAAAGCCCTAAAACTATGAGCCCTTTGTATCTTCATCATTAGCAGGTAATCAGATAGTGAAGTGAAGACTTTAGTGTTTTTAAATATTTTTTTGTATTTAAATAAATGTCCATTTTACTGTTAAAGTACTATGACTTTTCCCTCATAAGTATTTCTGGGAATGGGTATTCAGGTGGTTGCATTCTTTAACAGCATCACTAGATGTCACCACATCCCACACACGGGTTCTTAAAAAAAGTATTATGTATTGTGAATCCATTTTTCACATGTGTTTCAAAAGTGCACAGCAGCAATTTCTCCCCTGTGGACTGACGACTGCTCAAGGTACAAACATTCTGGCAGAGAAGGAAGGAATTTGTCGCTATTCAAGACCCACTTACCCCAACTTGTGCAAAAAACGACATTGGCCTTATAAAAGTA
Source organism: Scophthalmus maximus (assembly GCF_022379125.1). Classification (NCBI taxonomy): domain Eukaryota; kingdom Metazoa; phylum Chordata; class Actinopteri; order Pleuronectiformes; family Scophthalmidae; genus Scophthalmus; species Scophthalmus maximus. The sequence goes on from NC_061515.1 coordinate 7,862, forward strand.
TGGCAAACAAAGAGGGACATGCAATAAATGTAAGCTAATGATGAAAGACAATCTAAGCAAAAGAAAGGAGAAACAGGGATAACCCTAACCCTTAGCTAAGGTAGCCCTGTTGTTATGTGTTTTAGGGTTCAGTCCTCGTGGGGATCGAGGAGGAAGAGGTGGAAGTCGAGGACGAGGAGGATTCGGCGACAGGGGAGGATTCGGATCACGAGGAGGAGGCTTCGGTGACCGAGGAGGATTCGGTGACCGAGGACGAGGGGGATTCAGAGGAGGTAGAGGTAAGACTGGAGGGACGGCATGAAACATCACATTACATTGTATTCAATTTAAATTGGTGTGAAACCGGCTTCGGAGCAGATGTTTTCCATTGAAGAACAAGAGCACATACTGTTAATGCTGACAGCTGTTTCACTCTGAACTCAAGTTTGAGTGCAAAACCTGTTGACGCGAGTATCTGCTTTTAAAATGTCTTGTTTTTCAGGCGGAGGATTCCGCTCCCCGGAGGGTGGTGGATTTCGTGGCAGAGGGGGTGGAAGAGGAACCCCGAGAGGCAGAGGAGGACCGAGGGGCGGTGGCCGAGGAGGCTTTGGAGCAGGGAGGAAGGTCTTGGTTGAGCCACACAGACATGAAGGTTTGTACGACTCGTGTCCAGTTAATATGGATTATTATTATTATTTGGGTTGGAGCCCTGTTGATGCTGTTGTCTTCTTAACCAAGCGGCTGTCTAATGAGAGACAGATTAACCCTTTAAATCACTGCCGTCACTGTTGCATACAACTATCCTGTGAACATTTCCATTTGTGGAAGTTTGTCTTTCCCTCTTTACCCTTAAGTGACCAGGTGTGTTCACTTAACACTGACTCTGGTGTGTGTGTGTGTGTGTGTGTGTGTGTGTGTGTGTGTGTGTGTGTGTGTGTGTGTGTGTGTGTGTGTGTGTGTGTGTGTGTGTGTGTGTGTGTGTGTGTGTGTGTGTGTGTGTGTGTGTGTGTGTGTGTGTGTGTGTGTGTGTGTGTGTGTGTGTGTGTGTGTGTGTGTGTGTGTGTGTGTGTGTGTGTGTGTGTGTGTGCACAGGAGTGTTTATCTGCAGAGGGAAGGAAGATGCCCTGGTGACCAAGAACATGGTGGTGGGAGAGTCGGTGTACGGAGAGAAGAGGATGAGTGTGGAGGTGAGGTTTTGACACATGGGTTTTGCATTACAGTCATAATATTTGCATCAGTGTGAAATCAGCAGCTGTAATCTCTCTGGTTGTCTTGGTAACATTGGGATTATTCGCCGTTCGATCAGGAAGGAGAGACTAAGATTGAGTACAGAGCCTGGAATCCGTTCCGCTCCAAGCTGGCAGCCGCCATCTTGGGAGGAGTGGACCAGATTCACATCAAGCCGGGAACAAAGGTCATGTACCTGGGAGCTGCCTCTGGCACCACAGTGTCCCACGTCTCTGACATAGTCGGGCCGGTGAGTACTGTACACACTCGAATCTTTAAAATGGCCTCATGTAATGTAGAGAAAGCATGCTCACAAACTGTGAAACTCAGAAACAACGTGGCCCATTTTTCCTCCAAATGTTCCCTGGAACGTCACACTCGACCATTCTCACATTGCTTCTCGTCAACAGCGAGTCAGACACCTTGTGTACGGAGCTGTTGCTCTAATAAACGTTTCACAGACACACGGCGAAAGACAATTTATATTTCACACACAATCACACTGTTGAGATGAAGACGTGATGGCACAGCAGAACCAAATGTAACATTCAACTGAGCCTCACGTGAATTTCATGAGGTTTCCTGAGTTTTTTTCGGAGGTTTATACGTTTTAAAGTGACATAATTAAAAGGTCACACTGAGGTTAGAAGTTGTCTCTTGTGTGTAACAGGAAGGACTTGTCTACGCCGTGGAGTTCTCCCACAGATCAGGTCGTGACCTCCTCAACGTGGCAAAGAAACGCACCAACATAATTCCGATCATTGAAGACGCTCGGCACCCGCACAAGTACCGCATGCTGGTTGGTAGGTACACCCGAGGCGAACAGAACACGCGCGAGTTCTCCTTCCTCTGGTTCCGTCTCTTGACAGTGGATCAAACTGACTTCATTGTATCATTTCACAGCTGATATATTATCCTTCTGCTCCTAATGACAGACTTAACGATGAAGGGGTTTTGGCCTCGTGGTTAGTGGGTCCGTCTCACATACCAGTAAAATCACCAGCAACAAACAATCTTTCTACAAAATCACTGCCCCTTAAATGCTGGACTGTATTCAGTTTTATTTCAGTTTCTCCAAACACTGTTGTAATGATGATTAAAATATTAAACACTAACCACCAGGAAGTTAACCATGTAACCAGTGTAGTTTTATCTGGACACAGTCAGAATTTCGAACTCCGCGGTCCTTTTCTAAATCCACTAGTGTGAGGTTTGAGTTAACATCTTGTGTGTGTGATAGACACCTTAATGAACTTGAACTTGCCGTCCTGCTGCTTGATAAATCTGCTTGTTGTTCTGAATGCTGTGTGCACACTGTCATGCTCCATCTCTCTTTCTCTCTATAGGTATGGTGGATGTGATTTTTGCAGACGTCGCCCAGCCTGACCAGACGAGGATCGTCGCTTTGAACGCTCACAACTTCCTGAAGAACGGAGGACACTTTGTCATTTCCATCAAGGTAAAAACTATGACTACGTGGAAAGACAAAAGCTCTCCATCTTTGAACACGCAAATGTTAAACTCAAATAATTGTGTGGTTAACTTGGATTTCAAACTTGGCTCTAGACAACATTACCTCAAGTGGACATGAATGTGTCAGAAAATTGGTGCTGCTTGAGTCGTGTGTTCATCCGGTGTTAACCTTCATCTGTGTGGACTCTTATCTTCCTGCAGGCCAACTGTATAGACTCGACGGCGGCTCCAGAGGCAGTGTTTGCCTCCGAGGTGAAGAAGATGAGCTCTGAGAACATGAAGCCACAGGAGCAGCTCACGCTGGAGCCCTATGAGCGAGACCATGCGGTGGTGGTGGGCATCTACAGGTACACCAACATCCCTGACACGCTCAGTTTCACAAATGGGATAATGTTCATTTAACTGTTTACAACAGAGTCAAATAATGGATTGGATGAGTATCAACTCCATAAGAACAATACGTCTGTAAAAATCAACCGGACGACTTTCTGATGTTTGTATGTGTTCTTCTGTCTCTGTCCTCTAACATATCTGACATTGACTACAGCGACTTGTATCTGATGTTTTCATATTCCTCTGACATTTCAGATTTCTGTTTCACTTCTCTGCAATTTGAAATTCAAACAAATTCTGTTCAAGCTAGATTTGGTACGTGGCAAATACAGAAAACCAATCGATGTTGTATATTCAAATGTGAGGCAAAGTAACCGGAAACTTTCAGTGCAGCAGAGGCAGCGAATCATGACAGGACGGCCAGTGTGTCAGCAGACCATTAGCAGTTGGTGAAAGTTTCTCCGATATTGACTCTAGCCATCTTGTTGATCACGTTCTTCCACCAGTCAACCTGGCATGAACAGCTGTGGTGGGCTGGGCCTGTCATTTGCATATCATGAATATTCATAGTTTCAGAATTCCTCAATGAGGGAGAGTGGATGGTTTCCAGCCTCATTTCAGAGGTAAACAATGGTAAACAAAATATTGGTCATTGCAGATTATTTTTATATACTTTAAAACGTGACTGGAGGGAACTTTAAGTTCTGCTGGTTATTACAGCCATACATGTAGAGGAACATGCAGAGGGGAGTTGTAGTTCCTGACGCAACATGGTTTCCTTGACTTTGTAGCTGGAACTGAAAATACCTGCATTCAAAGTGTTAAATGGCTCCATCTGGTGGACGGTTTGAAAAGTAAAATGTTCACCACGTATATGACACATGATCCAAAACGATATAGCTGATTTTGAACGTCTTATGCCTCTTACAGGGTTTTCAATAAGTCTGCATTCAGTCAAAAAGTTGGTTGTAAGCAATAACTAACGTTTGCCTTTTACAAATTAGTTTGAAACCAGTAAAAAAAATAATGATTTTGCTTGAGTACAATGAGGAGTCATAATTTCATGGTTGGCTTTATCACTTCTGTTGTTGTAGTCGCCCAAGAATTGTGTTGAATCTTTGAAGACAGTGAATTCATTACAAATAAGAAATATGAGTGGTACATTGTGACTGGCTGCAAACAAACCAACACTTTATTCAGATGAATTGATCCTGCACCATTTATCTGTGGGTAAAACTGAGCACACCTCGAACGCATTTGTACAACTTTACAGCTTACATTAGGTTAAGGACCTCCGTTGTGGTTTAACGACTATAACTTCTTCCAAATACGTTTATTTGTCTTTGGAGTTTGTGTTCAACCTGGAAATGGGTTGTACTGTAGTCCTGACTGTATCTGTAGCCCAGCAATGTAAGATCAATGGATGTTCCCAGGGTTGAGTTTTACCAACAGTTGTGCACATACACCCAGAACCTCCCACACCCTATATATGGTTGCTGATGTTTTATATAATGTGTTAATAACAGGTTCTTCTCTCTCTCTCTCTCTCTCTCTCTCTCTCTCTCTCTCTCTCTCTCTCTCTCTCTCTCCTCAGACCTGCACCTAAACAGAAGAAATGAAGTGAGGATGAAAGCGCAAGAAAACGGATACATATTTTCCAACACAACCTACTCTGCTATCTGTTTGTACATTTCTGCAGTGTTAAAGCATGACTAGCACTCGGCCTGTACATTTGTCTGGGTTTCCTTTTCTTTTTTGATTCCCTCTGACTGTTGATTGACCGACCACCTCACTGCTGGAGATACATTACATTACATCTGGGCTATATTTGGCGACCGTGTCCTTTGGCGTTTGTTGCTTGATTCGAGCAGGTCATGTTTTCTGTCTAATAATACATTGAAGGTTCTTCTTTACATTTTCGATGCACAAGTGATCTGATGTGTTACTGTGCGACAACATAAAATGACGTTACAAATTGTTAACTAGTCGGACTGATGAAGTTCGTTCACAGCCCTGAGAACTAGTTACTTTCTACCCCAGAAATATTTCACCTGAATGATAAACATCTAAAAAAGCTTTGTGAAGACTTCTACTGTGTAGTTGCACATGTTTGCATAACTACTTCATGTTTTTGTGTGGTCAGTGTTTAAATTTCATTTAATTTTCCTACAGAAAGTTTTTTAGTTTTTAAATGAAATGTTTTTTCTGTTCCCCTGCTCCAATCGTTTGATTTCTCTGGCTGCATCCCGTCTGCAGACGACACATCCCACATCATATTCCCCAGATGACTGGTGTATTATTTTTGTTGTTGTATAAGTTATCGGTCAGAACTTCTGTATGATAAAATATTTTTTTTTCTTAATGTCGTGTACTGGTGTGGAGATCTTCAGGTTGGCACCAGGCCCACTGACTGCTGACCTGTGTGCTGGTAAACTGACCCGTGTGCCTGTGTACAAATATAGAAACGAGTCATTCACCAAACTCGCAATTTGATACTAGTGTAACTTTTGTTGGTGAAGTACGAAGCGGAATGGTTGTAGATATTTTACGACACATTGGGCTTGAAACATCATTTTTTTTGACATAACCAACCACTTTGTTTTAATAAAAGTTTGATTATCTTTGAACAAATGACCTTGTATGGAAACAAACGCCTGACTCCATGTCGGTTCTGATCCTGCTCCATGACCCAGACCTGGTGCAGGATCAGAACCGAGGAGGAGCTGAACCCACGTTCCTCTGGTATCAGACCCGGAGGCAGACGGGCCTCAGTCGGAGCTGTCGCCCTCTTCACAATCTGCTCGATCTTCTAACAGAAGCTCGCGGAACAACCTTCGACCACCATGTGAAGTAACGAGTCCGTGTTCTGGAGGTAACGAGCGACTGTCCGCGGGGTGGATTTGTTTTGGCAGCCATTTTGTGTCTCTTCCTCTGGAGCGCGCCGGGCCGTTCTTCTCGTGTCGGGAGTGCGCTCTCACTGCAGCCCCTCGCTCCTCTGACCCACCAACATCACGGAGGGGCTGGCCGGCCGGCAGACAGCTCGCTGGTCGCGGTGTGAGCTACGATACGTGCTCGTTTCTAGTGTCCGCCGGTTCATCGGCCGCTGCCCGCCGAGCCGCCGGCAGTGCGCGGACTGTTCCTCCAGATTCCGATGGCACAGTTTTATTAGACGGCTAGCATGCTAGCTAACAGCTAGCTGGCTAATGCTAGCTCCTTTCATTTAAATTAATTTTCGTAAAGGCGGTGACGCGGCTTGTAGTTGAGAGGTTCTCTTGACAGATCCGAGAGTAAATGTGATCGAGTGAATTCAGTGACAGACAGAGGACGAGGACCGGGGGCTCGAGGCGGAGAGCTGCCCTCCTCCCTCAGGCACAGAGGCGCTGCACCGGCGATCCGCTGCGGGGACAACACCGACATCTTTACTGGGAACTTCATATCGCTGGGATTCTTTTTTTTGAAACGGCAACAAGAGAGAATCTGCACCATCGTATTTGGATTTGTGCAGTGGAAGAAAGACGCCTGACCCGGGGGAGGGGGCTCGGCTCGTGTGGACAGAGGGAACAGGGGTTCCGAACATGGCTGCTACGCGGAACTCGGTTCGACACACCGCCTGAGGTAAGTCAGGGAAACCGGCGTTTGTCTTTAATGAAATAAGGATTTGTGAATGTAGCTGGTTGCTTCTCGTGTCATGACGAGCTGGACAGTCGAGGAGAAGCAACAGTGCCGAGGAGCGAGATGTTTCTCCTCCCTGCGTTATTCACCCTGTCACCGGCCTCGTGTCCTCCTCCGTCAGAGGCTTCATGTGTCGGAGGAAGGGTTCGGTTGTTCAGATGTTCGTGTCGGCGTTGAGCCACGTTGAACAATGAAGCCTTGACCGGCTCAGACGAGCATCGTTGTGATGGACAACACAATGCCCCCCCCTTAAGTAGCGTGCAATGTCCTCCAGATCTGAACCTACACCGGCCCCGTCCTTCTGGTTCAGCCTGTGACTAGAAGGACGTTGAGTCGTGTTCCAACCATCCAGCGTCTTGACTGAAGGGCTGGTCACAGACGGGCTCATGACTGATGCCATCAGGGTGCGTGTATCTAGGCAAGTTTCACTAGCAGCGGCACCGCGACCTGCCTCGAGTGAACACACGACACCAGGAGGATGGAGGACTGGGCAGGGGACTGAGGACTGGGAGAGGACTGGGAGAGGATGGGGGAGGACTGGGGAGAGGACTGGGAGAGGATGGAGGGAAGACTGGGGAGAGGACTGGGAGAGGATGGGGAGAGAGGATGGGGGGAGGATGGGGGAGGACTGGGGAGAGGATGGAGGAGGACTGGGGAGAGGATGGAGGAGGCCTGGGGGAGGACTGGGGAGAGGATGGAGGGAGGACTGGGGAGAGGATGGAGGAGGCCTGGGGGAGGACTGGGGAGAGGATGGAGGAGGACTGGGGAGAGGATGGAGAGGATGGAGGGAGGACTGGGAGAGGATGGGGGGAGGACTGGGGAGGGGATGGAGGGAGGACTGGGAGAGGATGGGGGGAGGACTGGGGAGGGGATGGGGGAGGACTGGGGAGAGGATGGGGGGAGGACTGGGGAGGGGATGGAGGGAGGACTGGGAGAGGATGGGGGGAGGACTGGGGAGGGGATGGAGGGAGGACTGGGAGAGGATGGGGGGAGGACTGGGGAGGGGATGGGGGAGGACTGGGGAGGGGATGGAGGACTGGAGGTGAAGGGACGTGTCGGTGCCTTCGGGTACAGGCGGTTGTGGCCAAGTGTGGTGATTACTTTCAGGGTGTCACAGCAGCCGGTCGCAACCCCCGACTGTCCTCTGTAGATCTGCAGCAGTTCATCTGCCGTGGCAGCTAACGTTAGCCACTAGCTTAGCTACCGCAGCAGCCCCAGCCCCAGCCCCTACCCTGCCCTCCAGTCGAGGCACACAGGCGGGCAGCTGCCTAGAGAGGACTGCTCCTCCCAGGGTTAGGGGCTGGAGAGGCCGGAGCTGATGCACAAACTGAAAAAGAAGCGTGACTTGACATCATCTCCATGTATGTTCCTGTGCTCCTGTTTCTGTCGTTGCTCCATAGAAGAAGTTGTGGTCTGAATCTGTTGACTTATTTCAATAAGGTTTGTCATGGATGCCCCACCCCCCTCTATCCTCTTCCACTTCTGCTTCACTGTATTATTCACATTCATTTGTGTGAACTCAATCCAGGGCTAGGTAATATTCATCCAGTAAGTATGCAGGGTTTAAAAGAAGGCCACATAAAGGTCGGAGTGGAGGACAGATTTACTTATGTCAGTGGGGGCTGTGCTTACTCAATATGTGAGGATGTGGACCTTTAAACGTGGCCATTGCAGTTCCATTGTGCCGCTCGGGTCTAAACCAAGATTGTTTGTGTCATGTCACAGTAGAATCAGTGAATGAATCAGTTTGTGCTGACTGACCATTAAGGCACTGAGCTCTGTTCCATCACGAACGCTATTCGAGCTGAATCCGCTGCTACAGTCAGCCACCAGTAGGTATTAATGTGAAAAGCACCTGATCGTAGCTGGAGGATTAGCGTCTTTCTACAGCACTGTCAGTGTCCCCACAGCCATTTAACCATCACCACCACGATCATGTATGTAAGCCAAGATCTGTGATTACATATACCATCTGTAGCTGTTATCATATTTTTTAAAAACGGCACAGTAACAGTAATTACAACATTCCTGGACTTAATTTCCATTTGATTGTACAAGTGATGCCCTGGTGTTGCATTGCTGCAGTATACCGTAAGTATAACGCTAAAGCACACAAAGTGACTTAAATTTCAAATAAGATCCGTCCGTCAGACTGAATGCACAGTCCTAGTGGTTGCACCCAGGAATGTCTTTTTTATCAGAGTTATCGTTCACTGCAAGATAACTCTCCCACAGAAGTAACATTTTTTTGGCTTGTTTTGACGGAGTAGTGTTGCAGTCTGTATCTTTTGGCCACAAAAGATAATGGACTTGTTCCCTGACTGACAGCACAGCTGTGACAACAAGCTCAGACTGTGTGTGTGTTTGTGTGTGTGTGTGTGTGTGTGTGCGTGCGTGTGTGTGTGTGTGTGTTCCTGGTAACTCCAGAATTTACCAGGAAGTCAGGTAACACTGATTTCTCCTCCTCCTCCTCATCATCATCCTCATCCTTTTCTTCTTCTTCTTTCATGGTCTCATTCCTCTCTGATCCATGTCCCTACATTCATGAAATCATCTTTGAATTATTGTACCGTTACTTAAGATGAAAACGACTCACTAAGGCAGCTGCATCTTTTCTTCAGCTTCTGCCATGTGGTGGCTTTGCATGCATTCAAACTCCCTCATTCTACATCTGCAATTTACCACTGAGAAGTAGAACTCACCTAGCCTAGCTTAGCCAGACGAATACGCGTATTAGTCTTGGACCTGTCGGTTTATTTTCGATTGCCAAGAGGCGTTACCAATGGACAGAGACCAAAATGCGTCCAGACGCCATTAGATGAATTTGCAACCTGTGAGAGCAACAAATCATGTGACTTTTGATGAGCGGTGCGAAAATGTCAACAGACCAGAGCAGAGAGGAGATGATGTTATGCCTGTGATGTCTGTGGTGAGGATTACACAATGTCTGTGAACCAGTGTTGTCGTTTTTGTTGAAGAAATGTGCACTTTTAGTCAAGTGCTCGTTCATCAGCGGCAGCCATCTTGGTTGTTTACAAAAGATGCTTCTCTACGCACTATGGTATAAACCTTGCCCATCATCAGATAATCGGTTGGTCCGGAAAGTTTTCTGCCGGAGGGAAATACATGCCGATGGAGGGGCTCCAGCTGCCCGCTGGAAGCATTCAGCCTTGATGATTCACAATCTAACAGATGAACTACTGGGGTGCTCACAAGTTTAGAGGTACCCCGCGACACCCTCAGACTGTCTAACTCAAGGTGGCTAATGTAGCCAGCTATCATTTACTTTGTGACCAAAATCTGTTGAGCTTACAGCACTCTGTGTGTTTATTCTTTGACACAGGGATTTCATTATACTTTAAAAACTTGAGTGTAAGCTTTTTGGGTAGGGTTGTGTTTTACCCTTTACCGCCAGAGGAGATGGGCATTGTCCAGTCCCTTTTTTTGGGGGTTTGTAGGTGTCAATAAGTGGACAGGCCAAAAGAGGCAGCTTTGGCACAGTTACACCATGGATGTAATCAAACCACAGCAGCCCCGCAAAGCTAATATAGAACAACTAACTTAAATCAAGGTTGATTAAACTGGCTATGTAACCAAAAGTGTCAACTACTCATTTGAAATTGTGGAGTTTCCTACTATTCTTCCAGTGCTTCCCTACTCCACTAGTACTGACAATTATCAGCTAGATTTGGAGGCAAAACAGCTTATTGGAAACTTCCTTATGAAGAGTTGTGATTGGCTAGAATTTGTGGCAAACTGTTACACTGTCTTCGCAAATGTACATGGAAACCTGAGAGCGCCGACAGAAGAGATGGCAAGAGAAACCAAGAGTGTGTCCAAGGGTTTCAGAGAGTGCTACTACACTCTAAAGTTCATCTTGTGCTAATTCCTTTATCTCAGCATTGTGCTTACCATGGTCTCATTTAAATGAATGAGGGGCTACATTCCTCTGTATACAGCAACATGTATCAGTACTTATCAACATTTTTAACTGTTTCCAAATGAGAATCACAATTTTGTCCACTCAATTGAGTTAATTGATTTGAATTGATTTTCTCCCACTGGTCTTATGGACGTAATGTTGTGTGGAGTAGATGTTTTCTTCATGCAGACTGACAATGTGTTAATTACTGATAAAGGACACACTGCTCATATTCAACTGGATTAATAGGCTTAAATTAAAAATAATCCACTTGGTCCATTGTCTGCTCTTATGATGATGTTTAAAAAAAAGTTTTCCCGTGTGTGTTTAAGTATCTATATAAAATTGTAGCTAATGAAATGATCACCTGTAGCATGTGCCCTAAAACTTTCACAATGTTAGATATGTAGTTAATCAACCAAACTTCAAACAGTCTGAATCAGCTTGTGTGATTCTCATCATCTATAGGTTCAGGTTGTTCAACATAAAAAACATTACTAATAAAAGCTGTCAGGCTTTCACATGACTCCACAGTTCACATTCACAGCAGTAACCAGGGTCTGGTTTGACCCCGGTTAAGTGAATAACCAGTTTATACCAGTTCTCCCCCATATACATGAGCAGGGAATAATGTAAAGAATGACGCGAGCAACTCGGCCTCCGGTACAGTAGGTGGCGCTCTGCCAACGTACAACTAGTGGGAATAAGACTTTTTCTTAAGGGTGAACTTTTGTCAAAATCACAACAACTTGGAAAGCGGAGGAGAACATGGACGACTTTTCAGCGCTGTACATCTGGTACATCCTCTACGCCTCAGTAACGTTACGTTGCGGTGGCAACGTCCTCGGGTTTAAAGATAAAGTTTGTGTTGTTGCTGTTGTTTTTGGCGGCGTTGCTTCCTGCGAGTGGGGAGGGGCAGTTATAACTTACGGAGCTGCTCCACCTTCAACATTAGTGCAGACGTTAGAGCAGGTGTGGGAAGGTGTCGACCAGAGCTTTGTCTTGGAGTCAACGAGCCGGCGGAGTTTTGTTTGGGCTCCCTCTGGTTCGGTGTTCAGAAATTAAAAAATATATATTTTTGTACCTGATAATGTTTTGAATACATTTCAGGCCCGATGGGTTGTAAAAAAAAAAGCGCAATGCTACTTTTGCTTGCAAAGTAACCTGAATACTTTTTACTGTCGTTGCCTGTGAAGCCAACCAACACACTGTAAACTTTGATTAATAATATGATTATGTGCTTGTGCATCCTCACCATCACTGGGTTTCCATGATTTGTTCCTATGTCTTTTCTTTACATCAGTATTTCTCACACATCGATGTCCGTATTTGGGTTTCGTAGTCAGTGCTACATTGTTATGGGTGTTACTGATTGACACATTTTTGGTTCATGTCTTTGTATCAACAGTAGCACCCACGTACGTCCATCAAATAAAAAACTCAAAATTGCAAAAGATTAGTTATCAATACTAAATTGGAAACTACAATAGTTCTTTCCAACACACGTGGTCTTCTTGAAGAGTTTCCACACTCACCCCAACCCTCCCTAATTGGCGAAGCCTGGACTGGTAATCTGGCATTTTCCCGATGGGCCGATGCTCTTTTGGGACGGATATAATTGAATTAGATTATTTTATTTCTTTAAATAATAATTTGGCCAACAGCCGGCCCATAACGCATGGAGAGTGGCCCAGTGGTTCATTTTCCTTACTGACACAGGCCCAATCACATCTCTCTCTAGACCCCACCCCTCCCCCTCTGTCCTCTCTGTTTCTGGTGGAGCAGCAGGAAAAAAGTGGTGGCTGGCCATGGCCACTATCCAACAGAAGAGCATAATGTAATTAGACCATCTATAGAAATACTAATTTTAATATGTTATAACATATCTGGACAGGTCTCTAGCCTATTACAAACCGACACAGACAAATCAATCACGCTCACATTCATTGTTTGGGCAACCTGCGGGCAACTTTGAGTCGCCAATTAAAGGGTCAGTGAGCGATTCTAAAGCAATACATGTTGTGTAAAAATCAGTGAATACTTCCTCACCGTCTGTTAGCTGTCGCTTTTGTGCGTTAGCCGAAAAAATATCTGTGTTTTCAGGTCAGCCAAGTACCATCAAAAACCAAAAAATGGTGCGGACCACACCACACCACACAGAGTGCAGTTTGTAAACATCAGTCGTCGACACGTTAAGAGACGCGCTAGTGGGTGGCACCGCAAGCCCGCGGTTTTGGCCTTGTGGCCCTAACCCCACATTGAGGACCTGGGTTTGCATCCCGGCCAGAGGATCTTGGAGAGAGCTTGTCTCTCTCTGTTGTTGTTGATAATTTTGCTGCACTAACTGAGCCGCGAACCCGCAGCCTCGGGTGCGTGAGACCCCAACCCCATTCGCGAGCACGTCTCCTAAGGTTCTCGGGGAGTGATGTTGATGCTAACTGCACACGCAGTGTTTTTTTTGGTTTTCAATTTGCAGAGCCAGGGTTGTCTAACCCTTACCCTAATGAACAGATTTTTTTTGGCGCGTACACAAAACCGATAGCTAGTGGACTGCGAGGAAATATTTGTGTATCAGATTAAAATTGCTTACTGCCCCTTTAACCTAACTTGTTCTTCTGAGGCTCTCTGACTGACTGTGGAGTAAGCCGGCGTACCTGGAGAAAACCCACGTATGCACATTAAGAAGATGAAAACTCACAACACAGAAGCAGCTTCAAACCCAGAACCTCCCGCCTGGCCACTATTCCAAATCATACGGGCTAAATATTCATCAGTGCACATTATTCCATATGGGCTGGCAGTGGCACAAAACAGCAACACTACTAAAGGCAGCTACAGGCCAATATTCAATGCAGGAACAGATGTACATCAATCAGCGTTCTATTCCCAATGACTTACTGCAGTGTAATCAGTGGATTCTGTGCTATGATAATATGGATCTTCATATCATTATCTAACCTTGTCCGTCCCTCTGTTGGGATCTTGCTCTCACTCTCTCTCGCCCTCTCTCTGATGAATCCACTAACATCGTTGGTCTGTGTCTTCCATCGCACACTGGCGTCGTGCAATCAGTGTTATTTCTGATGATTTACGAGGCAATTTCTGTGACAGAAACGTTGAAGAACCACTGAGCTAAACTAGTTGGCTAAGTAAACCTCCTCTTCCCTAACCCCATGCTTGTTCTCACATCCTGTCTGATCTGCAGCAATGTGTCAGGACGTACGGCAACAGGAGGAAACTCTTCCTCTGTGAATTAGCTTGCTAGCTACCACTAGATGCCAACAAAATGAAAAGATGGGGCTATTCATCACACATTCAGGGCTGTAACCTTGGACAACCAGGCATAATGACGCCTGTGGGGGCCAGTAAACTCCATCAGAAGTGCCTGTCGACTGGCCAAATGGCTTCGGTACCCACCTCCCCCACACCTTTATAATGTTGAACTAGGAGGCTTTATCTGGCCAAAGATCCAACATTCATATCCACTTCATTGCCATGATCCACTGTACAGAGGTAAGAAAGGATTGCCCAGGGTTTGATTTCTTTTAAACACATCATTGTTGTTACATTTATGCCTGCCGTCCACACAGTTTTCGTGATCCTAAAATGGAGACATTTGGAAGCCCTGATGAAACTCTGAGGGGTGCATTTTAGTGTTGATGGGCAAAAACCGCTACGTTTGGTAACGATGACGCAGTCTCCCACAATCGCCTCCTTATCCGTCACGACTCGACTGCCATCGGCGAATGGAAAAAGGCAGTAAACAAATGATTTCAGTACTAGTTCCACCTCGTCGTCGGTCCAACAAACCCCTTGTCTTAATCGTACAACATTGGTGTTTCTGGTTTAGGGTTAACCCCCTAACCCTAGTATTATCTGTAACTGAGCAACCGACTGCAGAGTAGATAATCTGCTCCATGTTTACACTGGCACACAGATGCCCAGTGTACATGAATGGTCTCATGATATGTGTTTTCAGGTGTGTTAGTATGGTTGGGGCTGTGCGGAGCTACTTGTGTGGATTGAGAATTTTTCCTGTATTAAAGTATTGATATGGATGTAGCCTGAGTCCGTGTTCAGCCCGGCTTGAACCCGATGTCAAAAATGATTCTCATTAATTGGGATGGAACCAGTCCGTCAGTATGGTGGGTGCCAACACAGGGGGCGCCATAAAACAACACCTTCTGCTGCAATACAACATCATCCAGTATTGGAGCTGCATCAGCCAATTGAACGCATGCAAGCACAGAATTCTGGTTGTATCACTTCGTACTTCTGCTGTTTAACTTGGGACTGTCATGGCAAAAGTTAAAATAGTTGCCACTGAGAACTGCCACGAGAGAGTTGTGAAATCCTGTCTGTGTTTATTTAAAACTGTTGTGGAGCCTTTTCAGACTATGAAGCCTTTTGACGTATTAATCCGACTGGACTTCCTGGATCGCATTCAGTGTCTTATCAATATGCCATGAACAACAAAGCCCTCTGCACTGTTTATGACGCGGGCCTGGTTTAGAACTGAAGCACCACTCAGCACTGCACGCAGCTACGATGCAGTTAGAAGTTTTTAAGCTAAAAAGGCTGGAAAAGCGAGTCAGTGGATCTTGAGTTAGGTTTTCTGTCAGTATTTGATTTACCCTTTTGTTTTCTTACCCTTAATTCTAAACCGAACACATTACATTAATGTATATTTAGATCTAAGTTTTTGATCTAAAAGTAATTGGAAGATTACAGTTTTTTGGCTGAATTTGACAAAGTGTCTCCATTCAGCTTAGCAAGGCGTAGCCAGACTAATACTAGAATGTGTATTATTCTAGGACCTGTTGGTTCATTTCCAAGAGGTGTTAACAACGGACGCAGAGCAAAATGCCTCTGATGCAATTGTATAGACGTACAACCAGTGAGAGCAATGAATCATGTGACGTCTGTTGAGCGACGTGTCAACAGACCAGAGCAGAGAGGAGATGATGTGACCTCTGTGATGATGATTCCATGTCTGTGAACCAGTGTTGTCATTTTTTGTGGGGGAAACGTGAAAATATCAGGTACTTTTAGTCATATGTTCGTTCATCAGCGGCAGCCATCTTGGCAGTTTACAAAAGTCGCTTTTCTCCGCATCATGGTATTAACTCCGCCCATTATCAGATAATCAGTTGTGATTGGAACGGCAAGTTTTCTGCTGGAGGGAACATCACTTCCCAATTGAGGAGATCCAGACTGTAGGGTATTTAAATGAGCTCCCAGAATTCATCTGGGTCCCTGGCTCCATTCAGCTAGTGTGAAGTCTAGTATTAGGCCCTGAATGTAACCAGTGGCTGGTATGCACACGCTGAGTCATGTGTTAAATCTTCATAACATCTACCACTAAAAGTGGTCGGCCATGACAGACTTGACAGCCACCTTCTGGTCAAGCTTCTCAGTCTGTGTGGCTGTAGTTCAGTGTCTTACTCTAGGCCTGTCTGTCGACCTCGCTCTGGCTGTGTGTGCTGATCCGAGAGAGAGAGAGAGAGAGAGAGAGAGAGAGAGAGAGAGAGAGAGAGAGAGTGGTTGCATGCCGCCCTTCCACCTGTCCTTACTAAGACTCTATTTCTGGGTCTCACACTGAACCTGACTGTCTCGCCTGACAACAGTGCTTGTTCGGTGTGTGTGTGTGTGTGTGTGTGTGTGTGTGTGTGTGTGTGTGTGTGTGTGTGTGTGTGTGTGTGTGTGTGTGTGTGTGTGTGTGTGTGTGTGTGTGTGTGTGTGTGTGTGTGTGTGTGTGTGTGTGTGTTATTCCAGTCTTGACTACCCCCGGACCAAAGCTGTACATGCTCTCATGGACCGGCTTCAACACTTAAAAACTGACTCAATTGAATACGTTTGCCATAACTGGGATTAAACCATCAACGCTGGCACCAGGAATCAGTTTTAACTAGAACTCTGCCAAGGCCCAACAGTCCACACAGGTTAAAATAGTAGTTGAACTACACACACTTGAAACTCATCAGCGATCAGAGCATGATATAATTAGCAGTAAAATAGTTTTTACCTGTTGTGCTAAGATCTTTTCAGACCCAGCTGTTTATTACCTACCAACCCTACCAACTGCTGAAATCTCATCGATTTAGATAAACATTTTATTTGATCGTTCTAAAATATCTAAGGTAAAAAAGAAAAAAAACCCAGTAATCTATCAAATCAATCAACCTCGTGTAGGAATTCATGGATTTCTCTGACGAACTATTATGAAAATTGACATTTTGGCAATTTTGTAAATGGTATCTCTTCATTTGCTATATTCTGAGCAGTGTTACATATAATTTTAATTTGCGAAGCTGTGAGGTGTAGAATGGATAAATATTTTGTTTCTAGCACTGTACTCGGTACATTGTTGAACACTGATCAGCACTTTTTTGAAAAAAACACTAATGTAAAGTACATGATGTTGTGTGTTGAGTGAGATGGGACTAACATAAAGCTTGTCAAAGGAAAAAAGTAACACAACTCAATATATACAGACAAACTGTTAACTCTACTGTTGTAAAGGCTTGTAGGCCTTTCACTATGAACCGTGTTTCTCGTGCGAGTAGATACAAAAGATTCAGCGGCCAAACTTGCACGAGTAACGTCGTCATGCCGCGTGAACACAGTATTTTCTTACCTTCGTCCCTCTTATGATTGTTCAAAAAGTCAGAGGGTCACAAAAGTTATTACAGTTCACCCTGAGTGCATATGTTCTAGGGATGTACACCTGCATTTTTTTTTACCTAACCCTGTCCTTGGCACCCTTGTGTTTTGCATAAACATGTTCCCTCTTGGCCAGTCCATTTAAAGTCCTGATCTATTTGACCTTCTTTTAGGGTTAGGGTTAGGGTTATAGCTATATATGCCATTAAAACCCACAGAGCCTAGCTGTCTAATAAATCTCACAACTTGCCTCTGATATTAATTTATCCATAGATGCCCCCACAATTTCCTTAAATTCAATGATGTAAGTCCGAGGTCATCCTGTTTGTTCCCCACAATTCCAGGAGCTTTGCAGCTGCTATTCTTTCTGATCTGTGGAATAATATCAAGCAGACTGCTTGAAATCTCTCAAACCTCTGTTTTGATGCTCCAGTGAAGACTTTTGTTCAGCCCTGTTTCTTCATCCCTCTAGACAATCTCCAATGTTTACATTTGTATCAATTGTCGATTGCAAAATGTTGCTTTTACATCTTCTCAGCTTGATTATTGCAACACACTTTGCTCAGGTATCAGCCAGAGCTCCCTCCATCGTCTTCAACAAATACAAAATGCTGCTTCCCGGCTTATCACCGAGGCAAAAAGGCATTACCACATCACAGCTGTGCTTGCCTACCTACACTAGCTCCCTGTAAATTTTCGTATTGATTTTGAATTGTATTTTTTAAGTCCTTAAATGGCCTTGCACCCAAACATCTTTCAGAATTATTGACCTGGTATTCACCTCTCAACTTCAAGATGGCTCAGACCTGGTAACAAAGGGTGACCAAGCTTTACCTTTTAGAGCCCCCCCACCCATTGAACTAAGACAGACTCTCATGAATCCCGTATTCAAATTTTTCTTTTTGTTGAACTTTTTACAAATAGTTGACACTGGCCCTTATTTTCTAATCCTGTTAAGTTATTTAAATTATTTTATAGCTTTTATTTTTATATATTCTCTGCTCATGTTCTATTTTATTCTAATTTTGTTTACACGTGAGCGGTTATTTATTCGTGGTAAAGCACCCTGTTAATGGACTGTATTAAATTGCTCTATTCTAGTCTTAATGACCACCCAAAGTCACATTCACACATTCATACATTCATGCAGTGCTTCCATACGCAGCACACATCACACACAACATGCACCATTCATACACTGCCCAGGACACTTCTGCACGCAGACTGAAAGAGCAAGGGATTAAACCATCGACCCTCTGGTCAGTGGACGACCCACTCTAACTCCCTAGCCACTTCTCTTAACATTGTTAAGAAAAGCACTATATATTTAAATGAATAAAGTTTATTATTATTGTTGTTGCTGTTATGCAGTATGTTGCTAATATCATAAGAATGTACTCAATGGTTTGGTATTTTCATTTACTACATAACAATCCCTATGTTATATGCTCGGAATTGATCAGGGTTGGGTTATGCATGAAAAGAACAAGTGAAGTCAAGGGGTTTGTAACTACTCTTGATGGCATGAGTGTACAGCCAGTTGTCATGGAGAGGAGGGGGTGCGATATTGTTTAAATATGGAGATTAAAGAACACATTTTCAGAAAGTCATTCTGTAGGACATCCCTTTATTTGGTTGTTTAAGAGTACTGGTGCCTATAGGGTGAGGGTTGGTAAGCAATGTACAATAGAAATGTATAGCGTAAATTGAAATACCCCATAAAATGTCTTTTCAGAATTGAGCTACAGTATTTCATAATTGAGTAAAAGTACTTAGTTGCATTCTACCACTGGCTGGGGGGAATGTATTTGAAAAAGTTGTTCACAAGTACGGTTTTGTATGTAACAAGTCTGATATGAATTGATCAAAGGTTTAAAACATTTTGATTGTTTGTGTCTGTATAACATATTAATGTGTTTAATATACTACACAGTGTGTATCGTGTGATACAGGGATGTCTGAAGATGCCACAGACCAAAGGGATGAGAGGGATAGAGTCATGATGGAGTAGCTCAGTTGATGATGTCCAGAAGACAATGACACTAGAATTAACAAGAGTAAAATGGATCGCACTTCAGAGTTTAAACACAAAGTAGTGACTGTGCATAAAAACTCTTTCAAGAGTTTTTCATTTTTATTTAGTTTTCACTGTTGACTGACCTGGGGATGCAGTCGGAGGGGATGTCCCGCAGCAGTTTCTCAACACTGGGGCAGGTGTGACCCCATGTGAGGTGACCTGATATGCAGATATTCATTACTGGGGTCATGAGAATTGTGGGATGCTGAAATTAGGTCATGGGAAACTAAGGTTGAGAAAGTGTTACCTAGAGTTATAATAAGGATAGTGAATAGCTTTGGTCCGGATTAGAACTTGGCTGAAATCCTTGATAGTTTTATCAGCTAAACAGTGCGTTTACATACACAGCGGTAAGTGAATAACCGGGTTATGTCAGTTCTCTCCGTATACGTGAGCAGGGAAGAATTTGAAGAATGATGCGAGTTACTCTGCCTCTGGTACATTAGGTGGCGCTCTGTCAACGTACAACTTGGAAAGCATAGGAGAACATGTACAACTTTTCAGCGCTGTACACCTCGTACATCCTCTACGCCTCAGTTACGTTACGTTGCCGTGGCGATGTCCTCGCGTTTAAAGTGGGGGGGGGGGGCAGTTATAACCTACGGAGCTTGTGCAGACTAAAACCGGAGCTGACCCCGGTTAAGGTGTATACATGCACGAATCCCCTGGTTACTAAAGGAGTTATCTAGGTCTGTTAACCAGGGTGTAGTGTTTACATGGTGTCTGAGAAACTGGGGTGTTGACTTTACCTGAATATAATCAGGTTTTTAAACTGCATGTAAACGCACTGATAGTTGATGAGCAGGGACTTCAAAGTAAACAAATCACCACAGTGTTAGGAAGGAGGTGGCCCGTACAGTGCACTGTGTATCATGGTGTCTGGCATGACTGATGCTACTAACTTACTGTAACAGGCTGCCACAGACTCTCTGTCCCTTTGCGTTCATTTGGTGAAACTATGTTGCCCATCCCATTTTTAAACTTTAGTTCATTCAGTTACAGTGCGGAAGTCTGAAAAGTAAAAAAAAATATATCATATCAGTTTTGCTTTATTTGAAGACAGTGGTGGAAAAGGGTTTGCTCGTTTAATTGTGAAGATAACGTTCCTCCTTACTGGTTCGCTTAATGTGCATTAATGTCATTTGTGCAATGTATAAGAATTGGCAGCCCCGTTCCCAGAGGCTGTAACAGTCTTTTATTATTTTATTTTATTATGCCTATTCTCTGTATTGGTCCTGCTTCTTTCAGTTTTGTCTCTCTGGCACCGCCTAGTGTCGGGCAGGGGGAGGGCACGTGCTCCTGCAGCAGCAGCCTGTTAATTCTGCTCCTCTATCTTTCCTCTGCATCATGTTTACCTAGCAACAAGCATCACCCGCGGCTGGCCATCCCATTGGTCATTTGAAAACGCACCGGGGACCAATGGCAGGGCTGTTGCCATGGTACAGCGTATAGTTGCCGGGTGGAATTTTGCTGCAAGGCACGTGAGTCTGTCGGAGTCTGTTGCTGCTCGCGCTGCCGCTGAAGTCTCCGCTGTGTCAGTTAGACCGAACGTGAGCCAGTCGGTAACCGACAGTCGGTGACCGGACCGACAGTCGGTAAGCGACAGTCGGTGACCGTGCGGACGGAGCTTCTGAATCTTTTTGTTCACTAATAAATCGACACTGACGCGTTTAGAGCAGAATGAGCGCGGAGACAACAGGAAGCCACAGTCCAATGCTCTTTCTTTCTCTCTCTATATATATATATATAATATATAATATTCTTTATTATCAATAACAGAACCTGTGTTGAGTGGCAGAATGACGTGGAGACCGGCCACAACCAAACAAACATAAAGTCATAAATAAATAAAAGATTTGAAGAGTTAATTTAATGTATGTCTCACATTCCATCTGCCCCTGAGTTTGATTCATCAGTGTAAATATAACACAGAATTTAATACCACTTCAATGTTTGTCATTAAAATAGAAAAAAATATCTTCATTCATTCATTATTATTTTTTCACCCCCTGCACTTAATATAGTCGTCTATATCCACCACAACTGCGTTAGTTATAATCTGGTGCAATACATATACATACATACATGTATATTTATATATAAATATGTATGTATATGTATATTTATTTACTACTTATTTTGTTACTTCAAATCCAAACCACTGCACATTTTGACCTGTTCTTTTTGCAAGGCAACATTTGAACTATGTATACATCTATAAAGCTTTTTATAGTTTTTTCCCCCTCTATTGATTATTGTATATTTTTTGCTATATTTGTGATATTTCTACCTCTTTCCTGATGCTGCCGCTGTAACAAGCGGATTTCCCCAGCGTGGGATTAATAAAATCCTATCTTATCTTGAATAATAGATTTTGTGTTGTGACACTGTGAAATAAGTATATAATAAATCTGTGCAGGGCATTGAGTCAACACGTATGATTTCTTATAAAGAAATTTGACGGGTGCCAAAGTATCAGTTTAGTGACATTTATATCAAAATATAAATGATGAATGATTTTTATTTTTAAGTCACACAGTCTAACTTGTTTGTCTCTTTGTTTGTTAAAGACATACCTCTTTATAATTTGTGCAGAGGGACCTGCAACAGTTAATATAATCAATTTAGTGAATGACCCCTGATAATTTAGATAGATAGATGAACTCTATTGATCGCAAAATGGGAAATTCTACAGAACAAATTTGTAGGTGAGCCATTGTATATGTTGTACACACACACACTTTTTCACCTGTTGCTCTGTAGTTGTGGAGCTGAGATAATAGTGTAGTGCGT
>NC_061515.1:35000-105000 GCF_022379125.1 Scophthalmus maximus
CCTGTACACCAGTTGGTTGCCTTAGAAACCACAGTCACAAAAAGAATCTTACAAAAGAAATAAGCCAGAGAAAGACGGTGCCTTTTGATTGGTTGGTCGGTTTCCCACCATTTCAAGATTCATTGATTTTTAGTTGGATGTAAAACTGTTGGAAGTGAACTCTGGGATTGAAAACACGCCTGATGACAGTTACCTGACCCCCCCTCACAAGCCCCGTCCACAAGTCAGTTTTGATTGACAGTATTTCCTCGCTGGATTTGAACAATTGCCAGACGTTTCCATGGTGATCACAACATCATCATCATCCGTGGAGGACAAGACCTTGCCCTCTTGCAGGATGGTCCAATCAGAACCCTGGATCACGTCTGCCCTGCTTCGCAAGAACAAGAGTCAGTACACACACACAAACACACACACACATACATGGTTGGGTATTTTAGTTGGTGTGTAGGTGTGTCAGTATGGTTCTTATGTTATCGTCCGTTAGAATTGCACACAGCACATGTTGGCATTGAAACCTGGTCCGGCAGCAGGAAGCGCCCTCATTATCATCATCATCATCATCATCATCATCATCATCATCATCATCATCATCATCATCATCATGATCATCGTCATGGTCATTTAGGGGCACTGGACTGTGAGGACGCCATCTCCACATACACGCTTAAAGGGGCAGTGAGCAATTCTAAACATTTTGCAAAATCAGCGAATATTTCTTCACCGTCTGTTAGCTGTCGCTTTGGTGTGTGTCTGCGCTGGGGAAAAAATCTGTGTTTTCGGCTCAGCACTGGCTCTGTAAATTGTAAACAAAAAAATGGTTCGGACCGCACCACACAACACTGGGAGCACAGTTTGTAAACATCACTCGTCGACACGTGCTAGCCGGGTGGCGCCGCAACTCCGCTGTTTCGGCCTAGTGGTTTGCGTGTCGGTTCGCGGCCCGGCCAGAGCTGTCAAATCACAACAACCAAGAGAGAAGTCCTCTGTCTGTCAGTGCTCCCTCTGTGGTCATGCCGTCATTGTTGATTGACCACTGAGGGCCTTTCGTTGTCAGGACTCGCTTTGTAACACAAATCTGACAAAGAAATTTAATTCTGCGAGGTTTTATGGACTGAATACAAAGGGGGGGTTAGACCTTTATTTATAATTTTCAGCTCATCCTCACTTGTCACTTTTTGCATGTTGGGATCAAAGAGGGTTTTACAGGTTTGATTGGAATTAGTTGTAACGGCTTGTTATTGTTTTTTAAAGCTCCGGTTGCCCCTCGTGTTGTAGTGGTCTGTTTTCTGCTGAGCGACGTGCCTCAGTTGCAGGTATTTCAGGTTTAGTATTATTGCAGCATTTTCATGGACGTTTCTCTGGTTATTTATTTACATGTACACTCAGTCGGCGGATTTCCAAAACTGATGCTGCCTAATCAAAGCGTCCTGCTGTGAATCCTCCATCATGAAGGTTCTAATGTTCCGTTTAAACAAGCATTGAATCACTTCTGTGACTCACAGGTCTGTATTCTCTGGAATCACCAGCAGAGGGCGACTCCACTGGTTGTGTCTATATAGGTCTATGAGAACACGACTCTACTTCCCACTTGATGTATAATGTCAGTAAACAGTTTTCTCTCAGTTACACACACACACACACACACACACACACGTCTGGTTGCAAAAAAAACAAAGATGGCGCTGGCAAAAAATGCTAAACTCGAGGCTTCAAAACAGCAGTTCACAAACCAACAGGGTGACGTCATGGGGGGTTAGGTTTGGGTCGTTCCACCCCATTACATGAATGAGGGCAGGCACCCTCTCAGTGTATGATATAAATACATCTACTACTGCATCCTTCAAAACGATCCTCCAGCTGAACCAACACCTCTGAAACTAAAGTGTAGAATCTCCAAGACGAACATTTACTGCAGAGCCGATGGATCAGACTGACCTTGTTTTGACTCGGTGTTCCTAGTAAACTGACAAGTGTATGTACATGAAGTGACAGGAATCATGGTATCACAATACCGTTTTTTTTCTTTTCTCACACGTTCACAACTTTATCTCATCTGATAAACTCCGCTGCTATGGTTATGTGGCTTTATGTTGTGGTGCCTCTTGTTCTTTGTGTTTGTGAGATAAACGCATGAGGGCATGAGGACAAGGCCTAAAATGCTCCAAAAAATACAATGACATGAATTATTGACAGCACTGTGTATGAACATGTGAGCTGGCTGTGCGTAAATCAAATGGAGGCTGAAAGTTGTTAATACTCACGCACATGATTTGTGCACGTTGATGTTGGAATGCAGGACTCCACAGATATTCACATTCCTCTCACAAATATGTAACACCATGATCCATACGGGAAATAATGGTAGCATGTGTACTGCGTTTCTCTGAGCTCTATGATGATTACTGTGCCGGACTCAGTGGATTCCCCGTGGTCCCAGAGTGGAATCCCTCACTTCCACGCTGTTTTAACTTCCAGCTGGGAATTACATTTGAGCCCTGACATTTTGTGGCTTGCTTGTTCAGTTGCCCTTCCTGCCCTGTAGCTAGTTCCTCCTTCAAATCAATTTTTATTAATTTTTGTTAGGGGTCGACTGATATGGCTTTTTCAGGGCCGATACCAATTATTACTAATCTAAGAGACTGGAAACCGATATTTGTCTGCAGTAAAGTTACTTGTGTTACGCGAAGTACTGCTCATTGTGGGATTTGTTTGTTGGGTTTTCCCTGTAATATTGTAATATTGACCTCAATTTGTAAAGTGCCTTGAGACAATGTATGTTGTGATTTGGTGCTATACAAATGATATTGAATTGAATTGAATTGAAAATTTTGAATAACACAAAACTTTGTTGAAATGCCTTAAAGGGGCAGTAAGTGTATTTGGAGGGGTGCACTGACCACGAGACCAAAACCCCGGAGTCGTAGCGCCTGTGGCTAGCTCGTCTCTTCAGGAGTCGGAGAGTGGTGTTTACAAACTGTTTACACAATGTTGTGTGGTCCGCACCATTTAGTTTGTTTGTTTTCAATATACAGAGGCTGAACTAATAAAGTCCGGAGATATAATAGCAACAATCACAGGAATTTATCAAGTTTCCTATTTTTGCCCTTTTATCTGACGACGATCAAACTGTGATGAAGAGAATCTGAAGTGATGTCAGACTGTTAATGTGTGATGTCATCAATCACAAAAGAATTAGTATTATGTTTTTATTACTATTTATTGTCACAGTTTCCTTGTGTTGTTCCGAGCTGCAGTGACGGAATAGGAAAGTAAAACACTGTCAGAGATTCTGTCGGGAGTCAAATAATCTTTATTTAATTCAAATGAAAGCTGTGATATTAATGAGTATGTATTTATTTAGTGTGATAAACTCTCCCTCGGTTTATTAGAAACTGTTTGAAAACCAGAGTGGACAAAGAACAGCAGTAGCTCAACAGCTCATGGAAGTGAAAATTCATATTCATCTTCTGAATCAAGCATTTTGATTATTATGACGTAACCACCCGAAGTCGACTCACCACGAGCTCCGAGGTTGTGAAACAATGGAACATGAACCTGTAGAAGCCACAAGTCCATATGAAATCAACCTTGTTTTAAGAAAAACATGTTTTATTGGCGATGTCATTGAGAAGTACTACACTACCAACAATCCTACGGTGTAACATCGACGTCCCCGATTGGTTGAAAGTCGTTGGAAAGGCATCAGCAATGGTTTATGTGATGAGCGGTTCCTTCACTCTTAAGATAATAATGCACACAGTCTTTCCAGGGTTAGAACTCTTGATATTAGGATAGGAAACGTCGATGGAGTGAGTGGATCAGAAATTCACTTTCTGCTGCAGTTTATTATTTGTCACGTGACTCTCTGGGGTTAGGGTTAGGGTTAGGGTTAGGCCTGGTCACAGTCAGTAAGGATCCTGTAGAATGGTGACTCTGGCTTTTCCAGTAATCTGATTGGTCAATACTTGGCTTTAATCTCTTATCTCCAAGCCGTACAGCATAAGTTACCATGGTGATTTACTCCAGTAAGAAGAGAACCACCTTCGTAGGATGGAGAAAAAAAAAATTAAACTGTTAAAAATCCTGCCTCATAGTGCAGAACCTCTGCCTGTTGGACTTGTTGCTTCCTAAAGGTAGAGATGTTCCGATACCATTTTTCACTTCCCAATACCAATACCGATAAGGAGATCTGGACTTTGTGTATTGATACCGAGTACTGATCCGATACCAGTGCACTTAAAAACCCCACAATAAATTACATATTTTAACAGCTTTATTCTACTAACCCTGTATGGAAGTGATGATCACTACCATTGTTGTTTGGCCTGGTTCAGATTCAACCTTTGAAGAGCAGATACATACAGAGAATGGAAGAATTATTTACCCTCTAACATTCATAACTGAAAAAGAACACTAATATATAAATCAATTAATAAACAACAATGACTTTTTTCAAATAGCTGTTAAAGTGCAGCCACAGCTTTTCAAAATAAAATATATTTAAAGTTTCAAACAGTTCAGTAACAATATAAAACAGAACAACAACAACTTCAAAACTAAATAAATCGGGGAATAAATAACAACTCCCTAAAAAACTGTTCATGTTAGAAAACTGGGGTGCACTGGGCAGCTGTGGCTCAGGAGGTAGAGACGGCCGTCTGTTAACCCATAGGTCGGTGGTTCGATCCCTGCTTCCCCCAGTCCCCATGCCGATGTGTCCTTGGCCAAGACACTTAACCCTGAATTGCCTCTGACGCATCTTCTGGACTATGAATGTGACAGAAAAGCAGTTAACAGCAGCTGTGTTAATGTGACTTGTGCTGTATAGTGTTTTGAGTTGTCGTTAAGACGAGAGAAGCAGTTATATAAATACAGTCCATTTAGCATTTACACATCGTTGTTTTACTTGTGGGATATTCCCTCGGAAATATTGCCAAATTGCTGCCATTTCCAGTAGCAATAATTTGTTAATGTTTAACCCTGGAAAATGCAGTTTCATATCCGTGAGACTACTTTAAAGACGTGATATCGCATCCGTACATAGATTTGTGTACTTGCCGATGCCCGATCCAGCATTTTCAGCAATATCGGCATTTCCCATCATGAAATCAGAACCAGCACATCTCTACTTATAGGTTTTGTGTCAGTCCTTTTCCACTACGGCTGCTTTATGCTGTGTATTATTTTTATTTTCAACATCTTTCTGGACTGTTGTTGACCATTTGAAAGAAGGGGTTTTCTAATTCGTCCTGGGATATTTAACATCAATCTGAATGATTCTCCAAGTTACATACTCAACCAGTTTGAAGAGATGATCTTTACACATTCAGATACATGTATTGCCAAATATGAAGCCAATGTCCTTTTAGTGATTGTTACCAGGCTTTCAATCATACCACTGGATCCTCCTCAGCAGACATTTTTCAGTGTTTCAGAACAGTTAATCCATATTTGTCTAAAAGCGTGTTCACGTTTATTTATTGATGCAGGACTAGATTGAACCAACTTCTTATTAGTGTCAGTTTTATCAATTAAATAAACTATTTTCTGTTTTGTGGGTTAGGGTGTGTGTGTAACTAGCCTTTAATGCAAGTCTTCCTGTGCTTCTTTCCACCAATTTGACATTATGCTTCATTTTGGTGTGTACAGTACTTAGGGTTATGGTTACATATATTTTTCACTATGGAATCCCCTGATAAGTCGACCTAACTCAGCTGTCACCCATCCTGAGTCCTGGTGTCTGTAATGATAGAGATTTGTTGTATGGCTCCAAAATCAGTGCTTGCCAGTGTTGGTTAGCCAAAATGTCAGCAATTTAGTCGGGGTCGACGGATTATTGGAGCCGATATTCACTGTTTTTCCTGATTATCGGTAATTTTTGAAGACAATTTGCCTTTGTCTCTGATGCAGTCACAGTCATGACTCTGGACATTATCAACGTCCATGTTTGTTTGTTCAGCTTCATGATAAAGCTTCTGATACAGTAGAACACTGTGTTCAGGTCATGTTCAAATCAATTCAATTTTATACCTTTATGTTGAACGGTGCTATGAATTTAAAATGTGCTTTAAGACGTTTCAACAAAGTTTAGTGTTTCTAAATTTTGACACTTTTTAACTGCAGACAAATATCGGTTGTCGGCCTCTTAGATTAGCAATAATCGGCATCGGACCTGAAATAGCCATATTAGTTTACCCCTATAAATTGCCAATATTTCCCACTGGAAACCCTAAAGACATGATATCAGAGAGAGATTCTCCATTGGACTAATTTTGATTTGGTCATCGTTTCACCTTGAAGCTGTATTAAATACTTTTCCTGCCGCACATCTGCCGATTGGTCATAATTAAGATCCTGCCTATTCACCTGTGGCAACACGTCACAATTTATTTCTTCAGTTTTATTATCCTTTGATTTTTGAGCATCAAACCACAAAGATCTGAGCTCCTGCAGAAAGCTCAGAGCTTCGGAGGCTTCATGGTCTGGCTCCTTGCTAAGTGTCAGGCCTTTGCAGAGGTTAATCATCTGTTTCAGAGTCCAGTCTGCTACTGTGGTATTGTTGTGCACTTGATCCAGCTGGCCCTGGCAGAACATAAGTCTATAGCAATGTTTCCATCTAAATGTAAAGCAAATTTTAAGCAAATTTAAAGAAAATGAGAATTACTAGCATTTCCATCAACTGGTCTGGAGCGATTAACTAGAGCAGTCTGGTCAGAAGAGGGCGCTATAGGCTATGTAGGCCGACCGTAACGAGGCTGTGATAGAACAGTGGAAGAAGTAGAAGTCGCAAACCGAAAACAAAACCAAAGGAAAACATGAGATAGGAAACATGGAAAGAGGCCTGCAGGAGTTGGTCAACTGAGCAACTTATCAAACAACCAACAGCTGATCAGTCATGAGAGCTGAATGTTCGCTACGTCACAATTTATTCCATCTTGCATTTTGCGCATCAACTCTTATTCACAAAAGTCAAAATCCACCTCAAGCGAGTGTGTAAACTTTTATTACGAATAAGAGCAAATTTTTTATCAACTTTTTATTGTGTTTAGTAGTTGTATGGTTGTAGGAAACTGTTGCAATGATGTCTACAGGTTCATCTGTCAACATCATTATCATTCGAGATTTGATTTGAACGGTTATCACCCAGTTGTAGGCAACAGACTTCATCAGTCTGGTGAACTGTTTCAATATGTATTTATGAACTCTCTTGTTTTGTGTATTCCCTGTCTAAACATTATAGTCTCGTAGATTCATAGCAATATGCTGGATTCAGGATTCAGTTCCGAAGCCGGGATCCCCCCACCGCACCAACAATAACAAAACTTCTCAAACTCCCATTCGTGGTGTCATGTGAATTGAGCATGGCTGCACACCCACACTGTCAATAATGAACAAATATTCATTCATTTTTTAAAAGATTGTATGCTTTTTAAAAACAAAAACATCATTTCATACTCATCTGATTTTTGGACTCTTAATATCGCCACAATAAAATGTCTTGTAATTGTCCTAATGGAAGGCAATATGTAGCTGATCATTTCATTTGATTAGACGCTCGAGCGCGGACCTCTGTCAAGGCCCAAAATTCTCCTTATGAAACAACATTTAAATCCACTAAATCTGGGTTTTTATTTGGATCTGCACCCAATAGCACACACTCATATATATCAGTTCCCTTACGAAGCCTGATTGTTATTCCCAGGGAAATATGTGAAAATGTCCAAATCCACTCCTTTGTTTCAGATTTTTAATGGGTTTAACTTTTTTCGTGAAAATCCGTCCTGAAGTTTTTGCGTAATCCTGCTGACAATCTAACAAACAAACGGACACAGATGAAAACGTCACCTCCTTTTCTGACACGACCCACATGTAGGGGAAACACTGTCTTAGTGACAAATCTAATCTAATCTAGTTTTGTGAAACTGTGGCTTCCTTTAGCAGAGATACCGTGGGAGCTTGAGTTTGGTCCGAGTACGGTGCCGTTTTTAAAAATAATTATGTCATCTGGTGACATTTTGCTTGTTATAATGACTTAATAATATACCTATATATATATATATATATAATGACTTCAGCATCAACAGTATTTGATAATTGTATAAATCACTGTTTGGTTCTGTTTCTCTGGCTCAATGTATGTATATATATATATATATATATATATATATATATATATATATATATATATATATATACACATACATATATATATATATATATATATATATGTATATATATAAATAGATCTACGTCTCACTGTTGTTTTTCCCATCGTCAAGCAACTTGTGAAAACAAGGAAGTGTTAAGTTTTCCAACTGAACTGTGTGTTGCTGCCTGGAGTGACTCCTCGCTCGCTGTTGCCCTAAATATTGTTACATCATTGTGCGTCAACATAACGCTGATGGAGAGATGAAAGAGGTGCGCAGGAAAAAAAAAAGAAGATGTCTCTCACTGAGACCCATTGAGCCGTCGTCACAGGCATCGTTCGGGGAGGAGGGAAGATGAGAGCGAGGGATGGAGGGATGGATATATGAATGATGGATGGATAAAGCGAAGTAGATTCAGATGTGGAGAGTTTTTTTTTTGAGAAAGCAGGAAGGATGATGAAGGAAAAGGGGGAGGAGAGCGCGGCTGGTAGGGCGGGTTGGGTTGCTAGGGGAGAGTATGTCAGACTGCTGCCGAGAGCCCGGCTGCTATTGGAAGCTACTTCTTAGCAGGAGCGAGAGAGAAGTAGCTAATGAGTATTGTGGGCTGGTTGCTGAGACAGCACTGGGGTTTATTTATAGAGCGCTGGCCAGCCAGCCCTTAGATACCAGCAGCGAATCAGCTGACGGAGAAAGAGGGGGGCCGTGACCAATGGCAGCGCGAGGAGGGGGATGCCAGATTGAGGAAGTGCTGTGAGAGTGCCTGTGCGTCTCTTAAAGAAACAGTCGCAGAGTTTCTCAGCACCAGGCAGATCTTCACCGCTCCAGCAGCCTCACGCCTGTGAAGCAGGACAGGACCCAGAGCACCAAGTCCACAGATAGTATATTAATACACGTTTATACACCATGTATGGAAGATAAATACTGGTGACTGAGCAACCTATAATTACAAAAGGTTATTCCTACATCTGAGAGAGTCTCTGCCCTGAATTAAGTTGAAGTGGCATAAAAATAGACGGTGGCACCGCTCACGGAGGGTTAAACCACGTTCTTATAAATCTGAAGGTTGTCCATCCAAAGGCCCAGTATCACCTGCTTCTGCTCTCAGGGTTGGGTCAGCAGCTTGTAACTGGATCTCTGTGGTTTGAGTCAACCTTTTTTACTTTTATTTGTTCTTTACTTAGAGAAAACACTTCTCATGTGCTGTCTCTCATCTTACTCTCATTTCTAATGCAGTGGAAACTGCTCCTTCGCAATAAAAGATTCAGACATGCATATAAATAAATATATATATATATACATATATACACACACAAACACTCACACTCACACACACACACACACACACACACACACACACACATATAGTGAGAGAGAGAGAGAGAGAGAATTTAAACTCATGACATGAGACATTTGCCCCCCTTTAGGGTTAGGGTTTACATCAGTAGGTCCAACTGTTTTTCCACAACATGGATCCTGATGTTGCATTTACACCAGAGGATGCAACTAACGATTATTTTCATATCAATTAATCTGTTGATTATTTTCTTGATTCAACGATTAGTTGTTTGGTTGATAAAATGTCATGGAATGGTGAAAAATGAAAAGATGAGGTCACTCTTGTCTACGGGGAATGGGGACCACTCCTCTTCTCCCAACAGCCAAACACCACATCAGCCTTGACTCCTACACCTGGTCTCCACCTTTCACATCGCATCTTAAAGAACTGCAATCACCTTGATCGCTGCAAAACGTTACAATCTTTAGTGTTTATTGAACAAAACCTAAGTGGACGCTTGTATTTAGTAACTGGTTGAACTTCCTTTGGCACCAGTCGGATCCGACGTTGAGGTGGACACAGTCCGACAGATCATCTCGTCAGGACTTCGGTGTGAACGCAGCATCTTCGTCGGGGTTAAGGTCCGTTCTCTGACCCAAACTGGTCTGAAGTTGTTCCGTTGTAGATCCACTCTGATATTTGTGTCCGTGGTGCTGATGCATCATTAAGCTTCCACTGATCTTCAGCTCGGAAGTTCATCTTCCTCTCAATGGTGTCGGCTGTCCGAGCCCAGAGGGAGGCGAAGATCCTCCCTTCTGCCATAAGTCATCATTGGAATGATGTTGTGTGTTGGAACAAATCTTGTTTGATCTCCTTCTTGTGAGGCCTGGTTTGTCCAACCTGAGCTTCTTTTCTTCAGCCCATTTTTGAAAAATAACGATAAAGATATAAAATGTTTCTCTTTTCTCTTAAACAGCTGTATTTGTCACTTACACCTGCACCTTGCTCTCGATATCAAAGACTTGCCTGTGTCACCTCGAGTTGCAACAGTTAAGCGATTAGTTTCAGCTTTGTACAAAGTAAAAATAAAAAGGTTAATTTTCCATCTGTTGTGTAGAACCAGAATCCAAAACACACTTCCACAACTCATCATCTCAGAGCTTCGGTGTCAGGACGGGTTTTCTTGCTCGTTTCCTGCCTTTTCGTAAAAAGATAAAAAGCAACATAACATTACTGGCTTACTTCACTGATAGGTCAAGAGGGACAGGTCTAGCTGATGGTGAGCGCCCTCTGCTGGATCTGAGGCGAACTACTTCAGACTGTCTGATGTGCTTCATTGTGAATTGGAACAGGTCATAACGGTTTGAATATGTACACCCACATTTGACAGAAGTGACAGAACAACACGGAGATCATCTGGACTACTAAACTAATCGCAAACTGTTTTGTTAATCGATTAATCAGTTCAAGTAGATTTTACGGGAAAAAGGTAAAAATTCTCTGATTTGAGCTTCTTAAATGTGAATAGTTCTGGTTTCTTTGATCCTCTGTGACAGTAAACTGAATATCTTTGGTGTGAGGACAAAATAAAACATTATCTTGGAGTTTAATATTCTGTGTTGACAATTGAAGACCAGAAACATCATTTAACTGATGATTTAAACTCAACGTAATCCCCAAAAATAAAGCATCTGTTTGGATCCATTTTAAAATAATTTTCCCATTGTTGTAAAGTAGCCAACATACTGGTGTGTAATCACTTTAGTAATTTAATGTAAAGTGTGCAGATCTGTGAAGTTGGGCCGTGGGACATGTGTACTACAGATGGTACAGTTTGTGTGGTGAACGTGGAAAGTAATAATCAATGACTGGTGTGAAGGATGTGTTTGTTTCAAAGATGGAGGTAGAGAGGTGGATTAGACATGTTGGAGATTCCCTCTCTGATCACCCCCCCCCTCCCCCCCTCTCTCTCACTCTCTTCTCAGGTGTAAGCAGCTCAGGATGTCCGCCCACCTCCTCCTCCTCCTCCTCCTCCTCCTCCTCCTCCTCCACTGCCCAGGGCTTCTCCCTCGCTGAGCCAGCCATGACCAGCCAGCACACACATACACACCCCACCTTCAGCTCCATCCACTCCATGGCCGAGCAGCAGCAGGTAACACACACACACACACACACACACACACTCACACACACACACACACAGGAACTAATATGTAGTTCACCTGTTGATGTCAAGGATGTTTTATCTCATTAGAAAAGAACAGTTTAACAACATTGTCATTATTGTGTAAAACCAGCACCAGTATGAATCCATGGTGATTGTTCATGGCAGTGAAGCCACATCCTCAGTCCAGAATTTTATTTTGGATCTTAACACTCATAGATATCAGTCCCCTAAATATGCCAAGTACATCAATTCATCAAGATCCATGAATAATTCGCTGGGAAAATTGGTAAAAAAATGTACAAAAAAATAAAAAATCCAATTCACAACCACAAAGAAAGTGAAAAAAATCCTGGAACTGCCCCTTTGTCTGGGTCAGTGATAAAATTGAACAGGTTCTTTCTTTGCCCATGTTCCATTTCCAAGTTGCATGGAAATCTGCTTACAAGCAAACCAAAAAAAAACGGACCGGGGTGAAAACATAACCTCCTAGGTGAAAGTAATAATAACAATATACGGTAAGTTTCTGTGAACATCAACACCAGAGCAGGACTTAAAACTTGACTTTATAAACTTAATCTGTATATCGCAAAAAAACAACATGGATTGGTCTACCTGTTTACTTCCATCTGGCTTTACAGATGAATACACCTGGTTGTCATCTGCATAGCAATGGAAATTTATGTTGTGCTTTCTGATAATTTCACATAAAAGAAGCACCTTTGTTAAAAGTATCGGTCCCACAGAACACTGTGGAAATCCATGTCTCACTTTTTGTTATTAATGTTAACAAACTGAAATCTATCAGATAAGTAACTTAACCCATCTGGTGATGTTCCTTTAGTCCCGATGTTCTAGTCTCTGTAACGACACTAATATCTAACAGGGCAAGAATAGAAACGTGTCGACTGTCTGAGGTCATGAGAAGGTCGTTGGCCTTCAGCAGTGTTTCTGTTCTTTGATGTTTTATAAATCCTGACTGAAAATCTTCAGACAAACTGTTCCTATGTAAACAGTCACAACTGGTTAGCAACAGAATGTTTTTAGAAATGTAGGGAAGTTTGATTTGGGTCTATACTTAGATCAGATACCTTTTGGTTCGTAGCCTGATAATACAG
Source organism: Scophthalmus maximus (assembly GCF_022379125.1). NCBI lineage: Eukaryota > Metazoa > Chordata > Actinopteri > Pleuronectiformes > Scophthalmidae > Scophthalmus > Scophthalmus maximus. The sequence goes on from NC_061515.1 coordinate 47,709, forward strand.
ATAATATAATCTAAATGATGATTAAAGGTAATAATACATCCTTAAAAAGCCTTGATGGAATACTTGTAGATATGAATCAGAAAATGCACCTTTTATCCAAATGCTTTGAACTTAGAAGTCACAAGTGTTGCTGGTTACCATGGTAATCATTACCAACACCAGTATACAGACGCTGCACCGACTCGTCGTCCCTCTACATGTGAACATGGCCTGATCCGTCACCAGCTCGTCCACCGCAGGCTACAGCTGCTGCTGTCCACAATCTGCCGCCATGACACGTTCTATAGAAATGTACAGTGCAACGATCTGCCCTAGTGAGGAATGTACATTCCCTCCTCAACTGGAATACTGACAGTTGCAACAGCTGAAGCAGACTGTCCTGCGTCACGGACACAATTGTAAGAGCACCATCTCCAGAGGCAGAGGTGTGTTTTCATCTATCGAGGAATCACACCTGAACAGCTCATCTGCTGTTTGTGTGAAGCTGAACACTGCTATAGTACGTGTAGAGGAATATTAGTGTCCAAACCTATACTAAAATACCTTACCTTTAATACGTTACAACAGTTCTTATGTTATTTATTAATATATATATACAGTCACCAGAACACAATGACTCATTTCCTAGTGTTCAGTCAGACTAATGTTGTGTCGTTATTGTGAAAAACAGAGACACAAGTATTTGATTAAGTGACATTCTTATCCGAGTCCTTCATTTACATAAGGTTTCGTCATGAAAGGTGTGACATCAGGTTCATGTTTTCATTTATCATGGATTATATTTAAATGTTTTTGTTCCCCGCAGGTGCTGTCTGATATGACCATACTCCAGCGGAGGATCCCCCCTAGTTTCAGAGACCCTGCTAGCGCCCCACTGAGGAAACTCTCTGTGGACCTCATCAAAACTTACAAGCACATCAATGAGGTCCGACACACACACACACACACACACACACACACACACACACGTCCTCTTGTATGTAAAACTTGGTCCATCTAAGCAGTTTCATTAGAGCCCGGTTGGTGGATAATATTGGCCGATATCAGCCTTTCGCAGACGTATCGGTATCTGCGCTTATATTCACCGATACGCAATCTTTTATTGTACAGAATAAATCTATATAGTGTATATATATATATATATATATCGGCAGATGTATTGGAGATCTTGTACTCCCTAATATTGGGATCGGCCCCAAAAAATCCATATCGGTCAGGCTCTAAGTTTTATTAGAGAATAAAAGCCTGTAGTTATTTAAGAAAATTGATTAAGTGATTATTGTATTTGATTTTGTTTGTAACTATCAATTCACAAACACATGAAACAACATCAGTTCTTCCTAAGTTGGATATGATAAAATTTGGAGCCCGGCTCAGTTTGTTTGGTGACAGCCCAGACATTATTGTGTCCTGTAACTGTACATGATGTGAACACGAGGAGACTAGCAGCTGATCACAGCTGTGACATTGAATGTGTCACAACATCTGTGAAGGTGTGAAGGTTTAGCTGAGGGAGTTAAAACGTGGAATATAACTGTCAATATTTTTTCCACCCTCCCTCAAGGATTACGAATTTATCATAGTTACAGGTGTTGTTTTTGTGTTGGTCATTATTATTCTCGTTCTCAAATGTCATTTGTTACCTCAAAGTCCCGTGAGCTGGAACAAACTAAAACTGAGAAACTTTGCGCAAAAAAAATGGAAATGATGTGCGCTAGCTTCTGAAACCATAATTATCCAAATTGGCCGCATGGTGGTGCTGTAAATTACATTTTGGGAAGGCAACGGCCCCTCACACATGTCAAGTTCAATGTGTTTCTACAAAAAGCCTCCCGGATCACTAACGTGCCAGGTGACAACATGTTTGCACTAATAAGCAAAAACTGAAAAACAATAATATGAATATAACTTTTGAAATTTTGACTTTATTAACACCAAATTTGGAATGACACCTTTAAGTATTAAAATAGTCACAACTAACTCAAGATGCCTATTACCTATCACGATCAAACTCACTGGCGACCTCTCAGACCATCTGTTGAATTATCACACCAAGTTTGGTTCACATCCAATGAAGGGGGGACGGATGGCCGGGGTTTGAACCCTCCAACGCAGCTTGCGGATATATTTTATTTTTTGCGTTTTTTGTCTGGTAAACTTCAGGTTTTTTCTGATTTCACAGGTGTACTATACTAAGAAGAAGCGGCGGGCCCAGCAGGTCCCTCCAGAGGACAGCAGCACCAAGAAGGAGAGGAAAGTCTACAACGACGGCTATGACGACGACAACTACGACTATATTGTGAAGAATGGAGAGAAGTGGCTGGACCGCTATGAGATCGACTCGCTGATCGGGAAGGGTTCCTTCGGACAGGTGAGGCCCAGACGAGGAACCGGTCGAGGAACCGGTTGAGGAACCGGTCGAGGAACCGGACGGGTTTGTTTGTGTCGACCTTGTGTCTGTCAGTTAGTGAGTCAGTAACGTTATCTGTTGGATTACAAAAAATTAGGTAATCTAATCTGAATAATTTTGGATTACTTCAAAATCAAACATTGACAATATTTGACATTATACAAAAAAATTGACGCAACCACAAAATTTTGATTTCCACAAATTTACTCTTTAAATCTCTTTAAACATCAATAAAACATTTTTAATGCAAAAAATTTTTTTTAACGTAGTGAGCATTTACAAAAAAGGGTTAGGGTTACAAACAAAAAACGCATCTGTTGTGCAAGAGGAGCCATTTCTTCCATTTTAAATGTAAATGAGTCAATAGCATTGGTTATTATATTTATATTTATTTATTTTTAAATCTTGATTTTAAATTTGCCATATTTTAAAGAAATAATCAAAATTTAATCAAGTAATCCTTGACAATGTAACCATAATGTAATTACACATTTTTCAAATCTGGTCTGATAATAGTTACTTATTTTTTGTAATGTCATTACGTAATCCAAATTATATGAAATTCCGTTACTACCCAACCCTGTAGGTGCAGAGCTGGATCTCCACACTCGCAAGAAAACATGTTGCGTCTCGTATGTTTGATATTATTATTATTATGTTATATACTGTACAAAGTAAACACTCTGACATCAGGCTCCCACTCAGTTCTTTTCAGACGATAAACTTTGAGCATTATGTTTGTAACCTTGAGGTGTTTCCTCTGTCGACAGGTGGTGAAGGCCTACGACCACCACGAGCAGGAATGGGTTGCCATAAAGATCATCAAGAACAAAAAGGCATTTCTAAACCAGGCACAGATCGAACTACGCCTACTGGAGCTAATGAACAAACATGACACAGAGATGAAATATTACATAGGTAAGAGCTGGACCAATCACAGCACACACAGCTCTGGTTACATGGATCACTTGGATCATTTTAATTTAAAGCCCCAGTGTAAAGTTGCAAACCGCAACCAACTTAGCACCTGACAGGGGACACTTTATGGTGGCACACCACTGATTCCATTTCCGGTTTCCGGCATCGTCTGAAAAATATATACATATACATATAAATATAAATATATGTGTGTGTGTATATATATATTTATACATATATATATATATATATATATATTCAGGCACAAGTTGATAGAAATGATTTTAATCCTTCCTGTACTTCTGTGTGTGTGTGTGTGTGTGTGTGTGTGTGTGTGTGTGTGTGTGTGTGTGTGTGTGTGTGTGTGTGTGTGTAGTCCACCTGAAGCGTCACTTTATGTTTAGGAACCATCTCTGTCTGGTGTTTGAGCTGCTGAGCTACAACCTGTACGATCTTCTGAGGAACACCAACTTCAGAGGCGTCTCGCTCAACCTCACCAGGAAGTTTGCGCAGCAGCTCTGTACAGGTGCGTGTTGTTGTGGACTTCTGCCCCCAAGTGGGAAAAAGAAAAACAGTTTTAAAACATCATGGAAACAATAGCAGAGAGATATTGAAGGTCAGATGACAAACGGACATAATTCATTTAAAAGTGTCTGTTGCTTATGCCAATAAATGCTTTCAAAACATTTGATATTCACATAATCTTAATAAGAGGTTGTATTATATGTTCAGGGCTGCCACTGAGGATTATTTTAATCATCGATTAATCTGTCGATTATTTTCTCAATTCATCTGATTAGTTGTTAGGTTCATAAAATGATGAAAAATGACGATCAGTTTTCCTAAAACACCAAGATGATGAGTTTATATATATATATATACATATAATTATTTTTTATTATTATTAATCCCTACCTAGCCCTAACACTCAGAACAAAAGGAGAGACATTTTTGAAGTTGATAAATAAATGATGAATTATAATAAATAAGTACGAAAAAAGGAAAATGAAAAAATAATAATTAATAATAATAAAATAGAAAAATATTTAAATTAAAAAAACATGCATGTAGGTCAAAACATGCATGTAGGTATACACATGCGTACCGACACACACACACACACACACACACACACACACCTTTACCTCCATAGAGGGACCATCATATCTATAAATAAACACATACACACACACACACACGTACACATGCTAAATGTACAGAAACATAAGTTCACACACGCATGTGGAGAATATCCTATCGTACTTCACTCCAGTACAAAGAAATTTAAAACGTCATGACAATCTATAATCACAAACTACTAAATTGAGTCCAGGGAGACTAGCGTCTTGACAACATGATGTTTGTTTTGTTCACACCAAAAGAAAAGAAACCAGAAAATATTCACATGTAAGAAGCTGAAATCAGAGAATTTTTACCTTTTTATTTTCATGAAAAACTACTTGAACTGATTAATCGATCATCAAAATAGTTGGTTATTAGTTTAGTTGTAATATCCAGATGAGAGAAAAGTAAGAATGATGGTCTTGGTTTTGTTTTGCAGCGTTATTATTCCTGGCCACTCCGGAGCTCTCAATCATCCACTGCGACCTGAAACCAGAGAACATCCTTTTGTGTAACCCCAAGAGATCGGCCATTAAGATCGTCGACTTCGGATCCTCCTGTCAGCTCGGACAGAGGGTGAGTGACTGAGTTCGTCATCAGGGTTCGGAAGATGGATGATGTACAGTACCAGAGCACGTTAGAGATGCTGGATAATATATATTGACTTTAAAACTAACTATCCGGATATCGGCAAAACAAATCCAATCTGGTGCATCGCTGGTAGAGACTGAAACTGCTTATAGTTTTTGTAATTTTTTTTACCCAGACTTAAGTTAATAATTTTAAAGATTATATAGTCATTTTGTGGGCTTCTGATTTCAGTTGACGTAAGCTAATTAGTTTTCTTATTTTGCACAAGGAAGGAATTCATATTTCTATAATATTAAGCGTTGTATTTTATGCCGGTGGAACAACACGATTCTATAAATAAAATGTATTATTATTATTATTATTATTATTATTATTATAAGAGTATGCATAATAGTATTTTATTCCACTACAGAAGAGACTTGATTATCCCTGCAGTTAGGTGTGGAGTATATATTTTTATATATATCGATATCAGTTATCGGCCAAATGAGTTGCTAAATATCTTGACACACTTCTTAAACATTTATTAGTGGTGATATAATAATTTGTTAAGGAAACAACTTGTCTCTAACTTCCTGGTCCTCCCCCTCAGATCTATCAGTACATCCAGAGCCGGTTCTACCGGTCCCCCGAAGTTCTGTTGGGAATGCCGTACGACCTGGCGATCGACATGTGGTCTCTGGGATGTATCCTGGTGGAGATGCACACAGGAGAGCCGCTCTTCAGCGGCTCCAACGAGGTGAAGGCGAATCACCACGTGAACACGAGTAGATGATCCAGTATTATGAACATGTTCTGCAGTTTGTTGTTTTCATACGTTAAAGGGGCAGTACGTGATTTTGTAGGAAGATCGTCTCTCTCTTTGACCGCGAACAAAATGTTGGCAGATTTTTTTACAAAATGTTTATTGGTTTAAAAATCGGTTACTCCCCCTGTAATAGTAGGTTGAGAAGAAATGTTGAATATTACACATAAATAGTTTAGTTTTAAACCATATGGAGTATTTTCCTTTAAGTTATATAGCGAGATAGATCGTACATTTATTTATGATGCTTCATGTGTGTGTGTTTGTGTGTGTGTAGGTCGACCAGATGAATAAGATCGTGGAGGTTCTCGGCGTCCCGCCCAGCCACATGCTCGATGCAGCTCCTAAAGCCAGGAAGTATTTTGACAAGCTGTCAGATGGTCTGTGGACGGTGAAGAAGAACAAGGACATCAAGAAGGTTCGACATCTTCACTTCACTGTCGCCTTTAAAAACTAAAAGTTTGGGGAAGAATCTGAATCCCAGATGTGAACACTTTAATATCACTGCCACTTCTTAAAGTTGTATAACTGATACAGGAACAGAAAAACTGTTCCAAAACTCAGTATGTGGATTATCATTAAATACTAAGAATCAGTTTCTAATAGTTTCTAACACCTCAGCACTGTGTACGTGTGTGTACGTGTGTGTACGTGTGTGTACGTGTGTAAACGTGTGTCTACGTATGTGTGTGTAAACGTGTGTGTACGTGTGAGTCTGTGTGTGTACGTTCATGTCTTTGTGTGTCTGTGTGTACGTGTGTGTCTGTGTGTACGTGTGTGTCTGTGTGTGTACGTGTGTGTACATGTCAGTGTGTGTCTGTGTGTGTACGTGTGTGTACGTGTGTACGTGTGCGTGTGTGAACAGCACCCCCCGCCCTCGTGTCTTTCTTGAATTAATATTTGACTTTGTATTGTAATATTTGTGTGACTTGCAGGAGTATAAGCCTCCAGCCACGCGGCGTCTCCATGAGATTTTGGGGGTGGAGACTGGGGGCCCTGGGGGCAGGAGGGCGGGGGAGCCAGGACACGCCCCCTGTGACTACCTGAAGTTTAAAGGTGAGTGTGGCTCTGACACTGGATCGGTTCTAGCTCCTTCCTTGTTACCTCGTGGTCGATGTACAAAGTCATAACTTCACGATTTCTCCTCCAGACCTGATTCTGCGTATGTTGGACTATGACCCCAAAAGCCGTATCACGCCATTCTACGCCCTGCAGCACAACTTCTTCAAGAAGACGACAGATGAAGGAACCAACACCAGTTCATCTACATCCACCTCTCCTGCCATGGACCACTCCCATTCAACCTCCACTACTAGCTCTGTTTCTAGCTCTGGTAAAGACACACACACACACACACACATACACACACACACACACACACCCTGACTCCTCCCCTTGTTCTCCTGCTCAGTGGAAATGATAAATCCTCAGATTCCTGTTTCACCTCAGGGAGGTTGGTCATTTGATGTTGTGTTTATGTAGAATCCTGTGACGATGGACCAACTGAAGGTTTCTTCCACGGCGTTGTGATGCGAGACGTCTTGTCTCATATCCAGTTATTATTCTGTGTTATGAGTGAAGCACTTAAGGTGGAATAAGGCAATTTATTTTTCCGTTTATTGTTTAAGAGAACAATTGTAAAATCACAACTAGAAGAGCAGGAGGCACCAAGTGAAGGAGAAGGGCAGCGAGTGACGACAGATCAATCTGCCACTGAATGAAAACTCTGCCTGTCTGGTTGAATCTTTTCTTAATATAATGAAAACCTAATTTCCAGTTTCATACAAGAAACAAACAAACAATATGCAACAACGCGAGTTAACAACTTTAACAGCGAGAGCTGGTGATTGACAGCTGAAAGGTGACAGACAGGTGATTGACAGGTAACTGACTGGTGACTGACCGGTGACTGACTGGGCGACGCGGCCCAGTGGGACGTCCGTGTCGACAGAGGGATGAGGCGGAGTCTCCAGTGGACAATCAGATGAAAACGTGTCACAGCAGAAGAAACCTGTAGTTTGATGTTCGTGTCTCTTCTTGTCTCCAGGTGGATCCAGTGGTTCTTCCAATGACAACCGCAACTACCGCTACAGTAACCGCTACTACAACTCTGCTGTTACACATTCAGACTATGAGATGACCAGCCCTCAGGTACACACCACCTGTCCTCACACTGCACCACCTTCATCTTGTGTCACGAGCTCCTGAAGATTTTCACCATTTGAACGAAAGTTATTTTGATGGGGCATTTAACGGTCGACGTTTAAACGTTCACACATTTGTTCGTTAGCAGTTAAAGTTATGAACGAGACAAATATTTTGATCTGCAGTGGTTAGTAAACGATCTGTCACATTCACCGGACGACGACCGGTTCCCGTTGCAGACAAGAGCAGAACGTTGTTGCGTTTCTTTGCGAACACCAGACTCTGACTGTGTTTGTGTCCCGACGTTCCCCCACCAGGCTCCCTCCCAGCAGCAGATGAGGATGTGGCCAGGCAGTGATGGTGGAGGTGGGGGTCAGGACCCAACATACACCCAGTTGCTTCTCCACAAGCCGGCTGCCTCCCAGCAACACCAGCGCCACTTCCTGGACGCGCCCCACCACCCCCACCCGACTTACTCCCACCACGGGAACGGCGGGCGCGGCCTGCGGCAGGGCGGACAGACAGGTATCGGCGGAGGAGGGGGCCAGCAGGGATCCTCGCCCCAGATGAGTGACAGCATGGATGTGGGCGTGTCCCTAGGGCTGCACCACCTGGGGGCGGTGTCTTCCATGGAGGCCTCTCAGTTTGGCTCGGCGTCCCTGCCCCTCGCGCTGCCAATCGGACTGTCTGCCTTCCGGACTCGGACGGCCCCAACCGCCCCAGGGCCACAAGCCCCGACCCCTGAGGACTACTACCCTGCCTCCAACAACAATAACCCTGCTGCGGGGGGCAGAGGGAGGCCGGACTCAGACGAGGGGCCAGCCAACTCTTGATAAAACCTGAACCATGCCCTAAAGCCATACAATTTTAACTACAACTACTACAACTACACACATACAGCCAGAGTTCAGAGACAAAGAGGTGAACTTTGTACTGAAGGAGACAGTTTGTACTGCATGAGAGGAGGAGGAGGAAGAGGAGGATGCTGGGAAAAGAACTCTCCTTTTATCCTGTTTTTAGTTTGTTGTCTTTTGTTGCAACTGTAATTTGGAAAGGAATGATTGTGACAAAGTTTTGTTTTTATTAATATTATTATTGTTGTTTAATATTTGATTTTTTTTCTTTTCTTTTCTTTCTGGGGTTTGAGGAGTTGTGTGTTTCTACTTGTTTGTTGTTTGAGCCTGGAGAGGAGGAAGAGGAGGATGAAGACGGACGAGAGAGGCTGTAACACCGGTTAGCTACCACGTTAGCATTTTCATATTTGCAGCCCGTAGAGAAGAGCAGTCTTACCACACTCACATATATATAGTGGGTTTATATATATACTATGTATGTATGTATGTGTGTGTGACATGTGTGTATATATGTGTATGTATATATATATATATATATACGCACACATGCTGCTGCAGCAAGAAGAAGCTGAAGCTGGTTTCTCGTGGATTCTCTCTCCTGTCTGTTCGGTTCCTCGGTTCCTCCTGGTTCTCACAGTGTCGGGGGGGAGGGAGGGAGGTGGAGTTGGGAGAGGGTGACGGACACTGATGCTCACAGGAATCTCCTCCTTATCCTCCTCTTCACCCCCCCCCCCCCCCCCCCCCCCCCCCCCCTCCTCCTCCTCCTCCTCCAGTGTTTCCTCCTTCAGACAGCTCCTCCTCTCTGTGCTGCTAATCACCACGACAACTGGTCCGGATTGCTGCTAAAAGATCCAACACAGATCAATTAAAGAAATAAAAAGAAATAGAAACAGAAATAAAGAGAGAAAAAAAAACTTTTTAACCCTTCTGCTTAAAGAGAAAAAGGATAAAGTAAGAACCACTGCATCTCAATGTATTTATTACTATTTAACAAGAAAAAACAAACTGAAAGTAACCCTTTTTTCTGCTCTTCTTTGTTTGGTTGCCTTCTTTCTGCAGGTGAGCTCTGATTGGCTATTGTAACAGTGACAGTGACTGGTGACATGGGAATGCCACCGGTTGTGGGGGCTGGGTGGAGGGGAGGGGTCGGGGCAAAAATAAAGTTGGATATATAATAAGAATAAAGAGTATACTTTTGCACACCAAAGTCAAACGAACGTCGGATCTCCGCTTTTCTTCCTACTAAGGTCCGCCCAGTGTCCCCCGCGTAGGGTCAACGCTCAATATTCATATACATGAAGTGAATGGTCATATGAATAAATACACACCTTATATATCCTATAACCTAGAATCCGTGATTGGCTGTTGCTTTTGATGAGACCGATGAACACATGTTTGAAATAAAAGACTGAAAGAATATTTAACGACGTACGGAGGTTGGAGTCCTGCAATGACCGCGGTTTCAAATCCCCCCCTTCACACTGAATACTTTCCTATTATCAAAGGCATAAAAATGCCCCAAAAATATCTAAAAATGAAATAATTGTGAAAAGAATCAGAAAATAACATTTGATAATAATGAGGAGCTTTGAGCATGTATTTCGTTACATTCACATTTTATTTGTTTTTTAATTCATATGACTGACTGTTCAGCTGATCTTATTTATTTAGTTTTGAAAACTTAAAGACTCTAGAAATCTAAGATTTTTATAATGTGAAATAATCAAATGTAGAGTGGTCAGATTTGTTTCCGGTTTTATTTTGGATTGTGTGAATATGTGTGACGTAACACAAAAAATATAACTTAAACACATCACTGTTGGGTAAGTACAGTACAAGGGAAATGTTGCTCACAGTGACAACTAGAGGCGATCACCTTGGCAACCAGGATAAAGATGCTGAACCACGAGGTACAGTACCACCAACAGGATCAGTGGTTATAATCCGGCTCTCTGGTGATAAACTCTGGCTCGCTTGACTGAAAAGTACAGTACATCACCATGGTAACCTGTGCTGCAAGTCATCATTTTTACAGGATCCTGACGGGGACTCGTCTTCTGATTTTACAATTAAAGTCTCGAGAAGTAAAGAGCGACAAAACACACATATGCTCACATTCCATCACTGCTGCTTTATTAAATAATACATTTAATGCTGATTAATAATAATAATTGTCATCCATCCTTTAATTAGGCCGCATGGATTACCTGGAGGCTTTTCACTGAAACATCCTGACAGTCATGAATTACAGTCGTAGAGTCAAGAAGCAACAAAACATGTTGATAATCAAACAGTCCAGGTGAGATCATCTTGATCAATGGAACGTGACGTCTGTAACCTGTTATCTATCTTCCTCTGTGTCGAGCCTCAGAATAAGATCATCATTATCATCATTATTATTGATGCGAATGCAAGACTCACTCCACGCCAGCTGGTGGCGGTAAAGCGCCTTTTCACTTCGCCACATCCTTTATAGACGAGAAGGAAGAAGATGAGTTGTGGTCGTTTGAAGGAGCAGAGAGAAGAAGGAGGCGGCACAGGTTCGAGGTTCGAAGGTTTTTCTGAGCGTCGGTAAATCTTCTGGAAGAACACCTGTCTGACGTCACATACAGAAGGTAAGAGCCTCGTGCACTGAGCCTGGACGTGACGGAGGTTCACCTGCTGACAGGTGTCGTCTCCTCCGTCTGTTTCCTTCATTCAGTGTTTCTGTTCAACTCGTCACCTCAACACTTCGGCCGGTACCGATTATTACTAAACAGACCGATAACCGATATTTGAAAACGTGTCAAAATTTAGAATAACACAAAGTCGCACATGTAACAGTCGAGTTGTGTTCAATGTATCGCCACTAGGTGGCCCCTTCTTCTGTTCCGACCTGAATTATAATAATAATAATAATAATAATAATAATACATTTCATTTATAGAGCACTTTTCATTGCTAAAAGCAATTTCGAAGTGCTACGAGTAGAAACAAGATAAAAGAAGGTTTAAAAAGAAAAAACATCAGTGGAAGAAAAAGTAAAACAATTTAGGGGAATGCTTGTTTAAAAAGAAAGGTTTTCAGGCCCTTCGTAAAAGACAGACGAAGCGATACAAGAATGAGTGACCACTCTCTTTCATTTATTCTTTTTATTTATTGGTGACTGTTCTTGTGAGCATGTAGAGAGACAGTCCCCTGCCAGAGAGACAGTTACCTGCACCTGCCAGAGAGACAGTCCCCTGCCAGAGAGACAGTCACCTGCACCTGTCAGAGAGACAGTCCCCTGCCAGAGAGACAGACACCTGCCAGAGAGACAGTCCCCTGCACCTGTCAGAGAGACAGTTACCTGCACCTGTCAGAGAGACAGTCCCCTGCCAGAGAGACAGTTACCTGGACCTGTCAGAGAGACAGTCCCCTGCCAGAGAGACAGTCACCTGCACCTGTCAGAGAGACAGTCCCCTGCCAGAGAGACAGTTACCTGCACCTGTCAGAGAGACAGTCCCCTGCCAGAGAGACAGTTACCTGCACCTGTCAGAGAGACAGTCCCCTGCCAGAGAGACAGTTACCTGGACCTGTCAGAGAGACAGTCCCCTGCCAGAGAGACAGTCCCCTGCCAGAGAGACAGTCACCTGCACCTGTCAGAGAGACAGTCCCCTGCCAGAGAGACAGTCCCCTGCCAGAGAGACAGTCACCTGCACCTGTCAGAGAGACAGTCCCCTGCCAGAGAGACAGTCCCCTGCACCTGTCAGAGAGACAGTTACCTGCACCTGTCAGAGAGACAGTTACCTGCACCTGTCAGAGAGACAGTCCCCTGCCAGAGAGACAGTTACCTGCACCTGTCAGAGAGACAGTCCCCTGCCAGAGAGACAGTCCCCTGCACCTGTCAGAGAGACAGTTACCTGCACCTGTCAGAGAGACAGTCCCCTGTCAGAGAGACAGTCCCCTGCACCTGTCAGAGAGACAGTCCCCTGCCAGAGAGACAGTTACCTGCACCTGTCAGAGAGACAGTCCCCTGCCAGAGAGACAGTCACCTGCACCTGTCAGAGAGACAGTCCCCTGCCAGAGAGACAGACACCTGCCAGAGAGACAGTTACCTGCACCTGTCAGAGAGACAGTCCCCTGCCAGAGAGACAGTTACCTGCACCTGTCAGAGAGACAGTCCCCTGCACCTGTCAGAGAGACAGTCCCCTGCCAGAGAGACAGACACCTGCCAGAGAGACAGTTACCTGCACCTGCCAGAGAGACAGTCCCCTGCCAGAGAGACAGACACCAGCCAGAGAGACAGTCCCCTGCCAGAGAGACAGTCACCTGCACCTGCCAGAGAGACAGTCACCTGCACCTGCCAGAGAGACAGACACCTGCCAGAGAGACAGTCCCCTGCCAGAGAGACAGACACCTGCCAGAGAGACAGACACCTGCCAGAGAGACAGTCCCCTGCCAGAGAGACAGTCCCCTGCCAGAGAGACAGACACCTGCCAGAGAGACAGTCCCCTGCCAGAGAGACAGACACCTGCCAGAGAGACAGTCACCTGCCAGAGAGACAGACACCTGCCAGAGAGACAGTCCCCTGCCAGAGAGACAGTCACCTGCCAGAGAGACAGTCACCTGCCAGAGAGACAGTCACCTGCCAGAGAGACAGCGCCGTGAAGGCCTGGCATGATGTGGTAATAAAAGTACCTTCACCTACACCAGCCTAGTTACACGCATTTTTAAATGAAATGACCGACCGATACCGAAAATCATAAAAGGTAAATATCGGTCGACCCCTAAATACAGAAGTAAGTGCATTTCAAAAAAATTACAACCAATCAATTGTGTTGCTCATGCGTCTTCTCAGTGTGTGAGGAGCGACAGTTGGACACAGCTGATCAACCTACTGATAAACTGTCATATCACCATCTACAGGCCTCTTCACCAGACACACCCTGTCTCACTCTCAGCTCCTGTTAACACACCCTGTCTCACTCTCAGCTCCTGTTAACACACCCTGTCTCACTCTCAGCTCCTGTTCACACAGCCTGTCTCACTCTCAGCTCCTGTTCACACAGCCTGTCTCACTCTCAGCTCCTGTTCAAACACCCTGTCTCACTCCATAGGTATTACCACATTCTGATTTCGGAAATCTGATTGTTCCACAGGAACAATCCAGGTTTTTACGTTTTGTGAAATGCATATTATGTCACGTTTTTCAAGCCAAAATCCCCCCACTTGTGGCGCGAACCAAAGATATCTGTGCCCCTTTCGATTGTTGAGTGTGATGCAATGCAGGCCATTGTCCCGTCGTGCCATGCGCACCGTAAAGGGACTCGCTGCCCGGTTGGAAACAATAGTGAATGGTGATGACTCAGCTCAGCAAACATCCTAATAAGGCAGCAGCAGATCTTGTGAACTTTAATTATTACTTATTGTTATTTCCGCCTGGATGATGAACACGTGATGTGAAAACCAGTGATAATTTTAACCGATTGAAAGAACATAAATTGAATTGAATACAACTTTTAGTTTTATTTATGTTGTTTTATTTCAGGATTCAAAACTTTTCTATTTTAGTGCAGAGAGGGAAGTTACGCTTTGCAATGAAATGGTCAGGCCTACTTTGAAATAAATCCCTTTCCTAAAAATAAAAACAAAAGGTTAGGTTGATTTAAAGGAGCCAGGTGACGTGATGGACTACAAATTGAATTCCACCTCAGTGTGCTTGTGTGACCCGCTCTGACTGTTGTCACGCGGACTTCTCGGCGTCCTCCGAACTTCTAAACTCTCCTTGTTGACATGTTTGTTGAGCGTAATGACTTCCCCGTGTACTTTCAACCCCTTCTTCCGGTCATGGGATGGAACTGGAGTGACGGGTTTCAAACAGCGGTTCCGTCCCCAGCACTGAGTCACAACGATTGTTTCCTCCTCACAATGGCTCAGCCTTGGTGTCACCATGGCAACGCACAGCGCGTAATTTTGTATTCAATCTATTTGGTTAGAAGAATAAAAAAAAATTTTTTTTTTTAGATGACCTAAATTGACAGTAACTTTTTTTCCTGATTCCCGTGAAGAAGTGTCAGGCAGTTTTACTTTACAGTAAAAAATATTACTTTACTCGTGTGACTTCATGAGTGTTTGCTGACTATTAAAAGCTGATAGCTCAGCATTTACTGTGTCGGCCATTTTATCTCCTGTGATCCTCCTAAGCCACTGATGCCGCTGGTCTAGACTTTTACTTACATTTCTTTCTTTTTAATTCACCGGCGTGTTCTTCCACTCCAGTTCATTTCCAAACAACGTGTGTTTACACACTAATTTATTTAAAAAAAATCTAGTTTGCAATTTACAGATTTTAAAGTGGACACAATGGAAGCAGCAGAGTCCGTAAAAAATATCGTAACTTTATTCCTCGACATGCGTCAAAAAAACACTTTAAAACTCAAACACCGGAGTTTACATTTCCCATAATGCAACTTTGAGGGTGTCACGTCGGTGCACCTCACGGGTTTTGGTCAAAGCCTCCAGACACTGGAGCACGCGTCGAGTGCTCGGAACTGTTTTGTCTGAGATGCTGATGGACGATACATTTGCGCAATCCACAAAGGAAACGGAGGAGACACTGTGAGGAAATTCCTGAACGATCTTCTAATTTTTCACATTTCTTGCCTTTCACACTATGTGTGTAACTGAAATTCCACGAGTCATATATCACTTCCTTTTTTGGGGGGTGGGGGGGGGGGGGTAGGGAATAATAAAAGCAAGATAAGCCAATAATTTAAATACTATTTACACATGAAGTTAGACATTTTATTACGCGCCTGAATTGCCTTTTTTATCAAAAGTACAAAGGTTGTTGTAAACTTCAGGCTAAACTATGAATATTGGTCAACAATTGCATACAATTAGTGTTTAGGATGGAACTGGGACACAACTTCATGCTCAGTTTTTACCGCCAACTTGTGGCCGACATTCATATTCTCCAAGCAAAGTCTCATTATTCGTATTATTTATTTATATTTACGTATTTTATTCAAATTTGACCAAGCTCCTCAATGGCCACAGAGCACATTATACTGCTGTTTTCACAGGCTCTGGTTCTCTTCACTGATCTTTTGATGTAGACTTGATATTTTTAACGTGTGGTGGTGTGTTACTTTTGTTGTAGAAAATGAAGGAAACTTCTTCTAGGATGAAGAAACATTGAACAGGTTTAACAGTGGCATTTTGTACAATTTAGAGTAAGAAAAAAAGATTACACAATATGACTATAGGTAAGTCAATATTAACTTTATTAAGTTAGTTTCAGGCAGAGTTTAAGTGTTTTGAATAAAAAATGAATCAGGAAATTCCAGAATCCACGGTGACGTCAGAAGATGCCACAACCTCTTTAACTGCCAAAAACTGAAACTGTTTACTGGAATAAAGATGCCACACAATTATTGTATGTTGTTGTAAACCTTGATGTTCACTAATTATTCTGTTGTACTCCTCTCTCTCTGTCTGCAGGTCACTGGAGGCCAATGAGAACTGTCGCAGTCCTCGGGGGGGGGATCGGGGGTTTGGCAGCATCTTACTACCTGTGTAAAAGCCCCCATGTTACCAAGGTAACACACACACGATGTTCAGTCGTGACCACGTTGTTGCCCGTTGATCCCACGATGAAGAGGAGAAGGGCTACGCTGCATCTGCATAAGCCTACCACCTCCAAGAGCATATTAATGAATGTGTTCATAAGAAATAATAATTTCATGTTTATTATTCGTGAGAGGAGGACGTGAGTGAGGTCGTTGACTCCTCTGATGGGGAATAAATGTGTAGTTTGTTTACAGTACAAGTGCCCGAATGATCAATTCAATTCAATTCAATTTTATTTGTATAGCACCATATCACAACATACATTGTCTCAAGGCACTTTACATAGTGAGGTCAATATTACAATATTACAGGGAAAACCCAACAAATCCCACAATGAGCAAAGCACTTGGCGACGGTGGAGAGAAAAAACTCCTTTAACAGGAAGAAATCTCTGACAGAACCAGACTCAGTTGTGGGCGGAGCTTCTGTCTCGACCGGTTGGGGTGAAGAGAGAGAGGAGGAAGAGAGGAGAGGGAGGGGGGAGAGAGGAGAGGTCAATTTAGCTGATTTACTAAATGAAGTGTGTTCAACCATGAACATGTTGATAATGATCCGTGGACGAAGCTGAATCTGAACAGGTGAGTTTTCAGTCTGCAAGGGGAAAGTTTCCACGCAACTCCCCACAAGTGCAGCATAATATATTACGTATATTGCACCGTTAAATTGTGACCCACCATAACGTAACGCTGACAAAAAATGTAATCGTGCATTGAACTGTAGGTTGGATGACGTAAAAATGTTACTAGAGACTTTTTTTATGTGTGAGTCAAAGGACAATTTTCATGGTCAGAAAAAACTCCCAGGTTCCTCACAGTAGAGCTGGAGGACAAGGTTCTGTCATCTGGTAACTATATGATCAGATAATGTTTGGCTTGTATGAATTTAGAAGTCATCACGTTTTTTTCTTTAAGACGTCCTGAAGTTTGTCTACCTAATTACTTTCATCTGGCTTCACAGATGAATACAAATGGTGTCATCTGCGTCGCAATGGACATTTATGTTGTGCTTTCTGATAATTTCCCCTCAAGACCCAGGTCTTGTGAAAAGTATCGGCCCCATCACAGAACCCTGTGGAACTCCATGACTCACTTTTTGTTGTTAACGTTAACAAACTGAAATCTTTCTGATAAGTTACTTAACCGTTCTACAAGTCCTGTAGATATTGTTTTACGACGAAAACCTGCACTGTTCTGAATAGAGGGCTACCTATTGGGATATTGCTTTTTCAGAGCCAATACCGATTATTACTAGTCTAAGAGACCGATTACCATTATTTGAAAGCTATATTTGTCTGCAGTAAAAAAATGCCACATTTTCAAAAACACAAACTCTTAACACAAAATGTTGTTGAAATACCTTAAAGGGGCAGTAAGCGATTTCGGAGGAATCTTGTCTTTCTGTCTTTAACACACAAAGTGTAGGAAGCGTCTGTCAGCAGCTTTATCATGAAGCTGAACAAACAAACATGGACGTTGATAAAGTCCAGAGAGTTGTGACTGCGGCTGCATCAGAGACAAAGAAGCAAATCTTAAAATGCGATTATCTTATCAGCAAATTGTCCTAAAAAATGATTGATTCAGATAATCTAGAAAAGGGCCGACCCTTCGTTCTGAACCTTGAGGTTTAATTTCCGTACGTTGTCCTTTATTGCGAAACAAGATTGTGGAGGTAAAGTTTCAGTATCGTTACAGCCATATATATTATTCCTTGACATAATGTATGTTGTGATTTGGCTCTATACAAATAAAATGTAATTGAATACATAGGTATGTACATATTTGTGTTAAAATAACAGTACGATACTATATTTGTTTTTCGTCTTTGTGGTAGTGGCTCCTTTCGCAGTTAATCTCCTGTGTGTCTCCAGGTTGTGGTGGTGGAGGCCAGCAGCCGCTGTGGAGGCTGGCTGTGGTCCACCAGGAGGGCGGACGGCGCCGTGTTCGAACATGGACCTAGAGGGATCCGACCCGCTGGGGCAGTGGGACGCAACACACTCAACATGGTGAGTTAAACTGGACTGTATTCATATACAGCAGCAGGCAATTTAGGGTTCAGTGTCTTGCCACGTGGAGGGGAAGTGGGGATTGACCTCTGGACGACCTCTCTACCTCCTGAGCCACAACACTGTGTGTGCGTGTGTGTGTGTGTGTGTGCGTGCGTGTGTGTGTGTGTGTGCATGTGTGTGTGTGTGTGTGCGTGTGCGTGTGCGTGTGCGTGCGCGTGCGTGTGCGTGTGCGTGTGCGTGTGTGTGCGTGTGAGTGTGTGCGCGTGTGTGCGTGTGTGTGAGTGTGTGCGTGTGTGTGCGTGTGTGCGTGGGCGTGCGTAGGTGGATGACCTGGGCCTTGAGGGGGAGATTCTTCCGGTCACCTCCAGTCACGTCGCCTCTAAGAACAGATTTCTGTACGTGGGCGGGCGGCTCCACCGGATGCCGTCAGGAATCAGGTCAGACGATGATGTTTGTTATAGAGCACGACAGATAAGAATTATTTGGGGCCGATATCGATATTAGGGAGTACAAGATTCCCAATACCAATACATTGGTCGATATATAAATATGTTTATGTATCTATATATTTATATATAGATATATACACTCACCGGCCACTTAATTAGGTACACCTGTTCAATTGCTTGTTAACACAAATAGCTAATCAGCCAATCACATGGCTGCAATTCAATGCATTAAGGCATGTAGAGGTAGTCAAGACAACTTGCTGAACTTCAGCAAGTTGTCTTGACTGCAGTTGTGTGGACAAAAATGCTTTGTTGATGTGAGAGGTCAGAGGAGAATGGGCAGACTGGTTCGACATAATAGAAAGGCAACAGTAACTCAAATAACCACTCGTTACAACCAAGGAATGCAGAATACCATCTCTGAACGCACAACACTTGAAGAAGATGGGCTACAGCAGCAGAAGACCACACCAGGTTCCACTCCTGTCAGCTAAGAACAGGAAATTGAGACTACAGTTCGCACAGGCTCACCAAAATTGGACAATAGAAGATTGGAAAAACGTTGCCTGGTCTGACGAGTCTCGATTTCAGCTGCGACATTCGGATGGGAGGGTCAGAATTTGGCGTTAACAACATGAAAGCATGGATCCATCCTGCCTTGTATCAACGGTTCAGGCTGGTGGTGCTGGTGTTATGGTGTGGGGGATATTTTCTTGGCACACTTTGGGCCCCTTAGTACAAATTGAGCATCGTTTAAATGCCACAGCCTACCTGAGTATTGTTGCTGACCATGTCCATCCCTTTATGACCATAGTGTACCCATCTTCTGACGCCTACTTCCAGCAGGATAATGCATCATGTCACAAAGCTCATATCATCTCAAACTGGTTTCTTGAGCATGACAATGAGTTCACTGTACTCCAATGGCCTCCACAGTCACCAGATCTCAATCCAATAGAGCACCTTTGGGATGTGGTGGAATGGGAGATTCGCATCATAGATGTGCAGCCGACAAATCTGCAGCAACTGCATGATGCTATCATGTCAATATGGACCAAAATCTCTGAGGAATGTTTCCAACACCTTGTTGAAAGTATGCCATGAAGAATTAAGGCAGTTCTGAAGGCAAAAGGGGGTCCAACCTTTTACTAGCAAGGTGTACCTAATAAAGTGGCCGGTAAGTGTATATATATACTGTATATATACAGAATTTTAAATCTGTCAATGATGATGTCAAAGATGTCGTTATCAAAACTTGTAATGTAATTGATGCTTGATATTTTTAGTTTAACCATAAACTTTATCGTCTTGGCCTCAGCGGACTTCTGCGGATAGTCCCGCCCTTCTCTCGTCCCCTGCTGTTGAGTGTTGCCATGGAGATACTGGTGAAGAAACGCCGGGAGGAGGACGAGTCCATCCACTCGTTTGTTTCCCGGAGGCTTGGAATGGAGGTGACATCATAGCTACCAGTCCCAAAAAGAAAAAAATTTAATTGTTTGTCATTTTATCTTTATTTTTCTGTGTGTGTGTGTGTGTGTGTGTGTGTGTGTGTGTGTGTGTGTGTGTGTGTGTGTGTGTGTGTGTGTGTGTGTGTGTGTGTGTGTGTGTGTGTGTGTGTGTGTGTGTGTGTGTGTGTGTGTGTGTGTGTGTGTGTGTGTGTGTGTGTGTGTGTGTGTGTGTGTGTGTGTAGCTTGCAGACTTAGCTGTGGACAGTTTGTGTCGTGGTGTGTTTGCAGGCGACTGCAGGAAGTTGAGTGTTCGCTCTTGTTTTCCGCTGTTATACCACGCGGAGCAACGCAGAGGTTCCCTGGCTCTGGGCTTCATGCTGGGCTCAGGTACTGAACTGATGGTTCTGACTGTCTTTGTTTCTTATTATAACTATGGTCCAACTGAAGTTGTTTGTGTGTGTGTGTGAAACCCTGCAGGACCCGGTCCCGTGGTCCCGCCTGGCCCTCTGGCTCAGAGGTCCATTAAAGAGTCGTGGGCCCAGTGGTCTCTGAGGAGGGGGGTGGAGTCCCTCCCAGAATCCATCACTGACTTCCTACAACAGAGCGGCAGAGTGGAGCTTCACAGAGACGCAGCTGTCAGACACGTCTGTCCCTCAGCTTCCGGTTGGATGGTCAGTCACACTGTAAACTGTGTTTACCCTAACTTCGGTCATTCCGGAAGTGAATATTCTCCATTTACATTTCGATTATTATCCATACTGTCTTCACCGTCCGAGGTCGACTCACCACAAGCAACAAGGTTGTGAAACGATGGGTTAGGGTTGGAACATGAACCTGTAGAAGTTCGTATGAAATCAACCTAATTTTAAGAAAAACATGTCTAATGTCATTGAGAAGAACTACACTACGCACAATCCTACAGTGAAGCATCGACGTCTCTGATTGGTGGAGCTCGCCGTTACCATGGAAACGCTCACTACACCCGCGAACTTCGTTGGGGAGTGATGCTGCATTCCATCGTACCTCATAACTCTAAATTAACGACCTCCCAGTCGGAGGGTTCCCACCCCGACTTCAGAGCTCCAAGTTCCGAGGTGTAAGTGAACGCAGCATGAGTTACTTGTCCCACTGAACTGTAAGGGGTGTGTGTGTGTGTGTGTGTGTGTGTGTGTGTGTGTGTGTGTGTGTGTGTGTGTGTGTGTGTGTGTGTGTGTGTGTGTGTGTGTGTGTGTGTGTGTGTGTGTGTGTGTGTGTGTGTGTGTGTGTGTGTGTGTGTGTGTGTGTGTGTGTGTGTGTGTGTGTGTGTGTGTGTGTAGATCCATTTGGAGGATGGAGTCATATCAGCTGATCACATCATCTCTGCACTGCCTGCTAAAGGTAAAGTAAGATGAGACTAGTCTTTTTGTCATTTGTACAGATGAAGAGTACAATTTTATTCTACCTCGTCTTACACCTGCTGCTAGAAAACAATAAATAAAATCAGTCAAACAATAGAACTTTGTTTACCCCCCCCCCCCCCCAGCCCTCTCCTCTGCCCTGCCTCCCTCCTGTCAACTTCTCATCCAGGAGCTCCAGGACATCCCCACGGTAACAGTCGCTGTGGTGAATCTGGAGTATGACGGTTCCATCCTGCCTGTCACGGTGAGAACCACACACACACACACACACACACACACACACACACACACACACACACACACACACACACACACACACACACACACACACAGAAACTGAATATATTGTCCATAACTCTGGCCCTGTCTACACGAATGCGAATTTGTTGTAAATACGCGGAAGTCTTGCACGTATGCGCCTCCCGTCCAGACGCACCCAGAGTTTTCACTGCCTGAAAACACACTCTTTGAATCCAGGTCCCAGGGTGGAGAAGATAAATCTCCCCCCGTGCGTTTGTGTATTTGAGTTTGTGTGAACGCCAGATACGCATACGATGATGTCATCGCCGCACCCCACCCCTCGATCCTCGACCGACGACCCTCGCCCCTCACCCCTCCACCCTCGCCCCTCGCCCCTCGCCCCTCCCCCGCGGCATCCCCAACAACAACAGTGGCGGACTACAGGCTTGTGACGGTTCTGCATCAGATGCTGACTCTTCTTGGGTCGCCAGGGCAATATATACTATTGCTCGGTGACTCCATAGGGCCGGGGAGAGGGGAGAAACCAAACAGTTGTCACGGGGCAACTGCTCAGAGTGAGGATTCCTCACTGAGACCACAGAGAAAGTAGAACCGGCAAAGTGCGAGCTCCGGCCACCGCTGCACGCCACACGCACAGCCACGGAGCACAGAACTCGCCAACAGCAGTTCGCACTCAGAATCGGACCAAACAAAGGAGTCTACTTTTCCCTTCTCAGTCAACATCTTCGTACTGTTGTTATTGTTCGGCTTCTTATTCTACGAGTATTTGTATGCTCCGCCTCTTCTTCTTCTCTTTTGGTGTGTACAGAGTTCTGTGGCAGAAAACAGCGCCACATATAGGCCGGGAATAGGTACTACAGTGTTTCTACAGCTAGATGCATCTTTCCAATGAATCCATCATTACGGAGAAGTTTCAGGCCCCCCTGTTGAGGAAAATGGGGGGGGAGATCGTTTTCGAAATATCTTGTGGTGTGGACGGGGTCTCTGTGTTCATATATGAGTTAAATGTAGTTCCATGAGGTGGACCGACCTCCGTGTGAATCTCCATATTTCTACATCGTGTTGAATACGGTTGTTGACCTATACGGTCCAGAATACGTCGCATTCACCTTGAATTTTCAGACGCTGCTAGAAATCAGAAATGGAATCAGCGGTGCGTCACAATAAAGTGTCCCCCGGTCGGTCGCTCAGTTTTTTTGCAGTTTGCAACTTTACCACCAGATGCCGCCAGACAAAAAAAACCTGACACACTAGGGCTTTAAAAACATTCAATGATCAAGTCTGACTGAGATAATGTATGTTGTGGTTTGGCGATATACGAATATGATTGAATTGAATGAATCTTATCAGACACAAACACAGAACTGATATATGGAAGTAAAGTCTGGGGAAGGAAACAAGTGCACGAGACATTTCTATTGACACTGAAACACTCTCAGCTTTACACAACTGAACCGTCGAGGCGTTGTTGTTGGTATTGTTGTTGTTGTGAAGAAAAAGACCCAACAAACGTCCTGTACATCTCTGTTACTGTTGTCAGGGCTTTGGTCACCTGATCCCGTCTTCAGAGGATCAGGGTCTGCTCGGGGTCGTCTACGACTCTGTTCCCTTCCCTGAACACAACAGACCTGATGGACAGACTACGAGACTGACGGTACACACACACACACACACACACACACACACACACACACACACACACACACACACACACACACACACACACACACACACACACACACACACACACACTGCTTGTGTTCAGCTTACGGTGGAACAAACTTGACACTTTGAGCAACACAGGAAACTCTTGGTTGTCTGGTGATCATCTTTGTGGCTTCGGTGTCTGAGGGTGAGTCCTGACCTCTGATCTCCCAGGTGATGATGGGCGGCGCATGGTTCCAGGAAGAGTTCGGGGCCCCGGAAATGGCAACCCAGGAGCAACTTTTAGCGAGAGCCACGGAGGCAGTGCGCCGCCACCTGGGCGTGATGGCTTCACCGATCTGGAGTCGAGTGACGCTTCAGAGGGTGAGACTGGACCGATCTTCGCGGTTACATTTTTTTATACTGTTCAACGCTGTTTTTAAGCCCCGATGTGTAATTTTAATCAACTTGTCTGGTCCATCAAATGGTAATGTTTTGGTTTTTTTGTTCACGACACCAAAGATCATCAGTTTACTATAACAGAGGAGCATTGAGTGAGTGAGCGAGCCAGCGAGGGAGTGCCGAAAAAAAAAAGTTTTTTGGTCAGCCCTGGCTCTATAAATTGAGAACCCCAAAAAATGGTGCTGACCGCACTAGAGCTGCAAAAGTTGATCAATTATTAATCAACTACTAAATTAATTGCTAACTATTTAGATAAACGATTTTTATGAAATAAAAAGTCAAAAATCTCTGATTTCAGTTTCTTACATGTGAATATCTGCTGGTTTTCTTTGCTCCTCTGTGACAGTTAACTGAATATCTTTGGTGTGAGGACAAAATAAAACATCATGTTGAGGTTTGGGAAACACGATCAACATCTTTCACCATTTTATGAATTAAACAACTGATTGATTCATTGAGAAAATAACTGACAGATTAATCGATAATGAAAATAATCGTTAGTTGAAGCCCTGGACCGCAGTTTGTTAACATCACTCCCCGACACTTTAAGAGATGAGCTAGCTACTGATGCTACGACTCGGGGGTTTTGATCCTTGGTTAGTGCGTCGGGCTCACGTACCCTGAGGCTAGGGGCTTGAGTCCCGACCACTGCAGTAAAATCATCAACAACAGAGAGACACACTTTCTCCAAAATCACTTACTGCCCCTTTAAGACATTTCAACAGTTTTGTGTTCAGTTTGTGTTATTCAAAATTTTGACACTTTTTTTAATGCAGACAATTTCAATTTCAAATATTGCTTATCGGTCTCTTATATTAGTAATAATCGATATCGGTCACCTCTAGTTGGAACAGTGGTGACATTGTTGCTGTTTCCTCTCACCAGGACTGTATCCCTCAGTACTACCTGGGACATCACAGGAGAGTGGGTGAGTATGGATTCATTCATCTTGTTCAGATGGTGGTGGAACAGTTTTTAAAGCTGCGTCTGTTTGCAGAATCCATGCGCAGCTTCATAAGGAAGAATAATCTCTCGCTGTCTCTGGTTGGTTCCTGCTACGACGGCGTGTCGGTGAACGACGTCATCTTCAGTGGACGGACGGCAGTGGAGCAGTTGTTGGGGACTTGACTCTGACACTCGTCAGTGTCACAGATGTGACGTCCTCTTTCTACCCATAATGCTTCAGGACTGGTCAGCGGGGAGCTGTGTATGATTGTATATTAACACTCATGTAATGGGTCTGGGTCACCTGGTTCAGTGAGGCCGACGGGATTTTTGTCTCGGATATAAATAAAGCCTTATTGTGACTTAATCAAATTTTATTTCAATAAACTATAATCACAATTCATAATGTGATGACTCCCTAACCCGTACTCACAACCTCTGATCTTAACCCTAGAAAAAACAAACATTTAAACGGGGAAAAGACTTCAGGAAGAACCACAAGTATGCATATATATACATTTATATAATATATATAGTTTTATATAACTATATATGTAGTTATATACTTGATATAAAGCTAAATTTATGAAAAGTAAATATTTTCATAATTCAATTTAAAACATCAAATTCTGACTTTCTTTTCATACAAAGTCATGGTTTCTGCAGATTGATGTTCTAGGACACACTCATTTTAAAAGGTTGATATTTGAACTGTTTTTCTTCATCAGAAGAAACTGACAAAATCATCCCACTAAACTTCCATTGCCGACCAGTGGGGGAGCCACCGAGGCCTGGTTTTGACAGGAATCACATAAAAGATTAATAAATGATGTTTTATTAAAGGAAGAAAAAACAGATTCCACCTCTGATCGGACAAATCACAAGAGTTGTTCACACACACACACACACACACACACACACACACACACACACACACACACACACACACACACACACACACACACACACACACACACACACACACACACACACACACACACACACACACACACACACACACACACACACACACTATCTCAGGCCCAGTTTCTTCTTCTCCTTCTGTTTCTTGCGAACCACTTCCATGTTGCGGTCCTTCCACATGCTCTTCCTCAGTTTGATTGGCCGACTGCCGACGTACTTCCCTGGACACAATATGAACATGATGTCACTCAACGATCACGCCACGTGAAAACACGTGGTGATGATGAAACACAAGGACGAGACCGACCGTTCATCTCCCTCATGGCTCGGACGTAATCGTTTGGGTCTTTGAAGCTGACGAAGCCGTAGCCTTTGGTCTTTCCTGTTCGTTTGTCTCTCACCACCTGATGAACACGAACACACACACAGAGCAAAGTCCGGTTGAGGAACAGATGAATTACCTGTACTGACCAGCAGAGGGCGACTGAGGAGTTTATGTTTCTTCCTATTAACAGTCACACAGACGAAAATGCACTGAGTTGGGGGCGTGGACACCATGTGATTGATAAATTGGTATCGCCCAATGGGTGAAGGTGACCCAGCTCTCAGTCAGGCCACGCCCACTGCTCCTTCTGGATTGTCTTAGTTTTTAATTCATGTTGATGTCAGTTTCTCTGACAACCACTACATGAACCCTGAGTTATGAGTTTCCCATATTCTTTCTGCTGCCACCATTTCCTTCTGTATTCGGGTTATTTATAAATATATATTTATATATATGTGATCATTACTCACATGCTAAAAGATGAACTGAATGATGATTAGTTATTGTCTGAAATGAGCAGATACAGAATCCTTCACACCAGCCCAGATCATGACACAGCAAATGGCATCAAAGTGGCAATAATTGATTTTTACAAAGTGTATTGTTTTAAATGACAGCGTGTGCTTCAGTTTGAAGCGGTGACATCACCTTGGCTTTGAGGAACGACGGGTATCTGCTGAAGGCTCGGGCCAGTATGTCGTCATTGACCTCGTTGCCGAGGTCGCCGCAGAATATACGGAAATCATCTGCAACAACAACAGTTACAAAAACATCACGACGGCTCCGACTCCAGAGGTCGCAGAGGAAAGAGACATGGGACAGACTGAAGAGGAATTATTGGAGTTCTTCTAAAAGTACAATGAAGGTTTCTGTACTGGTCTGGTCTGTAGTGGTCTGTACCTGATTCCCAGTCCAGCAGGCTGGCGTCCTCCCAGCTCGTCCCTGCTGCCGTCCTGATGCACTTCTTCACCTTGTCAGACTTTGCTCTCTTCTTGTCGTCTGCAGCAGTTTCCACAGGCTGAAACAAACACATGTCCACATCATGTCTTCAGTTGTGGATCCTTTGTATAAAGATTTATTAAATTATAAAATATTATTTTCCCTGCCATATTTACTTTTTTGCATGTCTATACTCAATTTAAAATTGAATTTGCAAAAACTTTACTTTGAACATAATTTGTGCAGTATTGAATTTACAAAGTGATAAAACATGTTCCAGAACCAACAGAGTTTCTCTTTGACCTCGGTTATGAAACAAAAATTATCAATAATATTGAAGTTTAGATACAAACAGATACTAATGACAAGTATCAGATGGAGCAGCTCTATTTTTACATTTATTGAAGAAAAAGACTGTTTATTTTTCAAAATGATACATTTAAGTTTTGAGAGAGACTTTATCGTTTAGTCATTTGAAGCTTTAAAGATCGAAGGGGCGGGACCAGATAATGTTCAAGATTTATGTCATGGAAAATATTTAGTTTTTTTCTTTTTTGTAATTGATATATTGTGATCAAATCAAATCATCACAGGTTATTGAGTAGCATCATGAGTATAAATGAACAAAGTGATCCTTTTAAAATGAGACTTATGACATCAGCACAGAGCAGCCTGTCACTCACACCTACCTCAGGGTGGGCGGGCTCAGGCATGTTGGGTCCGATGATGGCGCCGCTGTCTTCACTTTCCTTCTTGTCCAGCAGACCTGCGGCCCTCACCGCTGCCTGCTGCTCGGCCACACGAGCTGCCAGCTCCTCCTGGGAAGACAGAGTCAGACGTTACTAATATAATATACAGTCCTCAAAGACAGAGAAATAACAGTATATACTCCTGACCTCTGAACAACCGTTTTGCAACTTGCGCGCGCGCGCGCGCGCGCGCACACACACACACACACACACACACACACACACACACACACACACACACACACACACACACACACACACACACACACACACACACACACACACACACACACACACACACACACACACACAATGTTTTGGAAGATGATGAATTTGAATATAAATACCATTCTGGCTTGTCTCTGAGCTCTGACATCGATTCTTTTATGTCCGACGGGGGCGGGAGGAGCCGAGTACACGGTCGGTGCTGCCTGGATGATCGACTGGCTCGGTTTGACGGGAGGCGGAACTCCCTGGCGTGAGATCGGGGCCGACACCATGGTGACCATGTCACGGACCTGAGAGAGAGACAAATGAATGGCTCGTTGTACAGAGATCACAGAGACATCGGCCCACACACAGTTATAGCTGAGCTCTGACCTGAGGGGCGGCAGCCATGTGCTGCTGCATGGGCTGACGAGCACCCTGAGGCGCCTGGCCCTGCAGCGAGGGAGGGAGCATCATGGGAGGAGGTGGAGGGGGCCTGGGCAGAGGAGGAGCTACCGAAGGACCTCGCATCATCGGCATCCTCTGACCAGCTGATGACACAATGTCACAATATCAACACACAGGAAACATATGAACCAGACCAACGTGAGATTCATTGATAATCAATAACATAACTCCAGTTTCCCCTCCTCGATCACCCGACTGTAATCTGTTTACAAATGGGACAGACATATGACAGATGGAATCTAGAATCTGATTTTAACCTGGTCACATTAAGCCCTGGTGTAAAAATGTGATCTGACTGAATCTGATGGCTCGTTTTCCTCCTCCTCTCTTTTGTGCAGGTCCCAAGAAAAAAAACCAACAACCAACAGGAAGTAGATGGTAGCCATCAGTGAAGCTTGTGTCAGTGTCTCTGGTCTTCACTGCGACCTGTGGTTACGTGTGATTATTAAACACGTCTGTTCACGTCGTCGTGTGTGGGTTGACAAAACAAGTTCATTTACACTTGTGGTCAGACTCTGATGTCCCTTGAAGGTGGTTTGACTGGTCAGCTGTCATGGAATCAAACTGTTTGATTGTAATCTGATTGTAAATGGGTTAAGCTATCTTTAACCAAAGTGTGTACAAGACTCAGGCTGTTTGTTGACAAGACAGGTGAAAGATTAAATGACAGCTTACATCATAATAGTAACATTAGGAACGTTTTAGAAATGTTACATTGATGCTAAATGATCTAACACGTTTAATGTAACAAAAAGCTTTTTAATCACAGAGCAGTCAAAGTATTTGTCAAAAGGCTTTGATCTGAAATCTGGTTTATGGATCTATTTTTTATACATGCGCCTCTCCACACTCACAGCTGTCATATTAATAAACAATAATATTAACTATTTTAAGGGAAAGTTACTACTCGTAACGACTAAGTGGTGAACTAGTGACTGAAAACCTACCGGGTCTCTGCAGGATGTGTGGGACGAAGGCTGGTCTCATCATGGGAGGAGGGGGAGGGCGAACTGGAGGAGCTGGGTCAGACCAGAGTCACACGGTGAGTCGAGACTAGTGTAAACATCCGACGGGTATAGCATGACACGTGTGTGTGTGCCTGTGTGCAGTATGTGTCTGGATGGTTTCAGCACATTCAATTTGAAACTAAATGATGGATTCTGCAATAAAGCTTTAATGTGAGTAGGTTGACGTCAGCGTAGAAAGTTCTGTGGGATTTACAGTTGAGCCTGACATGACTTCATGTTGAACACAATATAAACTATTGTGCACGTGTGGGAGTTTGTGTTCACCTGGTCCCACGAAGGTCGGAGGTGGAGGACCAACAAAACTAGCAGCTCTGGCCTCTAATGTCTGCTGGACCTGAGAGAGAAGACAAGAGAAAGTCAAGAGTCTGATAGTTCAATATTACCATTGTAATGACTTATTCCAGTCACAACTAGCAATAGTACAAACCTGTCTGTAGGTGTTTGTGCCAATAATGGCTCGCATAACTGGAAGTGTTGGGACGGCCAGAGCTACAGGTACGGCCTCCATAACGTGGGGGCCTCCCGACACTGGCACTGGGCCACCGAGAACCTCCTGCTCAAACCTGCAGCAGAGAAGAGATCGACTGACATGGGGGGGGTCTGAACGTTTGGATTTTTAAAGTCTACGTACAGAAATGAATCTGGACAAACATTTAAGGGTCAGGGTTAGACCACATTGATTTGGAGCAGTTTACAGTGTTGATGTCTTGTCTCTGAGTGCGAGTGTGTGTCAGCCTGCTAATCTGCCCTCGCAGGGTGAGGTCGAATTGTCAAATTTGCTTAGGAAGTTTCCAATATCTTGAAGTGACCCGGAAGTATTTGATCAGCACCATGAAAATGTTCAGATTCTCTAAATGTTTAGGAAAGCTGCTTCAGTGCTTCCTTTCTATCTCATTTACCATAGGGTGCATTGGAACTTCCTATGTGAGAGTAAGGAGAAACAGACCCACTATTCATTGCTTCAGCAATATTTCACTTGACAATGCACCGACGTAAAAGATTCAGTCTGAAGTAGTAGGAGAAGAAGAGTATGAATATGACCCAGAAGAGATGTCATCATGTAAGTTACTGTTACATATCAATCATAACATGTGATGTCACACGGTGGTAAAACATGAAACATACTGATGGAGCCGCTTAGGTTTTTGTAGTTCATCTTCAGAAATGTGTCGTTTCACCACGACAGACTCATCAACAACATCCACCCTCACATGACGACTTAGTAGAGTGTTGGTGGAGTCGGATTCTCTTTTCCTAAGTCCTATGAATCCTCCTTGACACCTTTCATTGACCTCATGACGTTTTCCACTGAGTTCAAGGAATAGTAGAGAGGAAGGACGGTCTGAATCCTCCCCTAGAGTAAACACTACGGTAATACCCCCCAGGAAAGATGCAAGGCATCTGTAATTAACGTTTTGAAAGCATTTGTATTTTATTTTCATAAGCAGTGAGTGTTCACAGCTTGACTGACGGTTTGTTTCAATTGCTGCTGTTTGTTTACATTTACACTTAAAATTGTATTGGTGATAATATTGTAAAGTAGTTAGAAAACACTAGTTGGAAAGAGGGATTGGAAAAGTCCTTCCCTTTATTTGCACTAATAAATGCTGCAATCAGCAATATAATGTTTTTTCTTGTATCGTCATAAATATCAAATTCTCTTCAAATATCGTGATATCATTTCGAGGCTATATCGCCGCCCCCTAGTGGCCACACACTGTAGCGCAGGGTCATCTGATCTCCATACTCTTCTGTGATAAATTCTATCTACGCTGCTGTTGAGATTCGTTCTTGTTCACGACCTCAGTGAAGAGGTGCTTGTACTCACAGAGCCATCTCCGCCTCCATCTCCTTCAGACGCTCCTCTCCCGACTTGAGCGCCATGCTGCGACACAAACACACCGATCAGAGCAGCAGGAGGAAGGGCTCCTTCAGAGCTACATCACAAAACAACACAAACAGTGAGTTCGTAGACACATTGGTTAATAACGTCTATTAACGTCATGACCACACTCACCTCGACCTGCTGTGGACGGAGGAAACTCAACCGCGGCTTTTCAACCGCACGGAGCAACGTTAGCTAGCACGTCAGGAGCTAGCTGAGCTAGCTAAAGCTAGCAACTTAAAATAGCTCTACTGTATCAACCAGCAAAACAGTTAGCCTCGACGCTAACAGCTCACTGACTTCAACATTACCGCCCGACCAACCCGGCTGCCACGTGGTGGACTAATAGTTATTAACTAGCTCGAACGAGCTGAGCGAATATACGAGTTAGTGATTAGTGATTAGCGTTCTGTTCCCCGGCGCACACAGAACTCAGTGATGAGTGAGCACTACTGCCCCCTGCTGGACTGGAGGGAAGGCAGCGTGCCAGTTCTTCTTCTTCTCGAGTTTTTTTGGCGGTTGGTAAACAACAAATTGGTGCATTACTGCTACCAACTGGTATGGATCAGTATCGCCATTATTTACTATATAAAAATATATAGATAGATATGATGGATAGATACTTTATTGATTCCAAGTTAGGAAATACAAAAAAAACAACGTCAAAATATACGCATAAATAAAACAAAACCCAAAACTCATATCTGCTCAGATCCGTCTGTGAGCTGATCACCAAATGTACGCTGCACAAATGTAATGATAACGATCATGCATTTCCCTGTTTTTATTTTTTAAATTGAATTATTTACAATCAAAAAAGGCATATTCAAGAGAATACAGCTTACAAAAAATAAACAATAACAACTGAGCAAACGATATCAATAAGAAATACAAGAAAACACAAGATACAAATAAATAATAGTGAAACAAACAAAAATAGAATGAATGAAAAAAAAAATGAGTGGTGATCAATCAGTTATTGGGGACATAGATATTCATACAGATGTAGGGCTTTTCGAGTTTTAAAACATTTTACATATTTCTTGTATAGTATTATTCCGTTTAAATATACAGTGAATACAGGAGTGTTTTTGAGAAACGACATTTGTGTATAAAATAATTAAATTGTTGATCCCAAATTCTGCTTTCTTGTCCTCCAGCTGGAGACCAAACTTTACACTTTCATATGTTAGAATCGGTAAACTTTGATCATTATAATGGTAGAATCATTAAACTTTGATCATTATAAGTTCAATAGTTTCAATGTCTGAGTTACAGAAAGTACAAACATTCAAATTTCCTTATTATCCTTCAGCGTGACGTGATGCGTTGCTGCCACCTGCTGGTCACTCCTGGGGGCTCCGCCCCGAGTCATCTGGAGGAGGGCGGTGACGTCACGGTAGAAAGAGGGGCCTCGGAGCTCCAGTGGATCTTCTGTCATCCATCGATCAGACAGGAAGCATCATGCTGCGAGCCGCGTTGTTCTCTCGGACTCTTCCCGGACTCAGTCGCCTGTCGACGAATCTCTACTCGTCTCTCGCCATCCCCGCGCCGAGCTGCCGGCCCGAGGTCCAGTTCAACCAGGTAGGATGTTGGACACTGGACAAAAACCGACGAATCAACAAGTGCGCGTCGATGTCGGTTGTTGGGTCGCGGGCTCCCGTGCACGTGACGGTATCACGGGATCGAACATGGACCATTGAGTTGTTAGAGACAAGAACTGAGATTCATGGTCCAGGTCCAACAACCGTCTTCTGCTGCAGCGAGGGGGGGTTAACAGTACAAGTCAATCTTAGGGTGCATGGGGACCGGGGGTCGAACCTCCAACCCCTGTGGACCAGTGGAACGACCGACAGTTCCTCCTGAGCCACAAGGAACCGAGCCGAACGAGCCTGTTTACAGTAGTAATCCCACCCCCCACTGCCATGGCCACATGTCTCCTCTCGGTGAAGGTTCACGTGGTGGAGCTGAGGGAGGGAGGGAGGTTGTGTAAGGTGATTTATTACTTTACTGATAAGAAGGCCAGTCCAAGAACTGCCCCTGCCTCGTCATGTCGTTGACCCCTTCAGACGTGTGGGATTCATACTGCAGTCGGAGGAATTACGAGAATGTCCCGTTCAAGTGCTTTGTTTTCGGAAGGAATTGGGAGGAAAAATGTCTGATGTGATGAACTTTGCACCATGCGAGCAGACTAAAGTCCATTTGTTATGAATAGAAACATAAGACGCTTTGGTCTATATCAAGTTAAGTATATAGATTACACATTACAGTTTAAAATTATGCATACAAATTATTATGAACATTTATTGGAAGGATAAGATGAACCATCTCGTTTTCAAGGAGGGTCCTAAACGCAAAACACACTCACTGTTCCCTTTTTGAATAACAGAAACTGTTGAAATGACTTACAGCTCATGTCTAATTCGCAGAACCTTTCAACATGACCTGAATCAACAACATGCAGGAAGCTGTCAGCTGCATTATTATTACACATTATCATAAAAATAGTGAATATCTGCAGCAATTAACTATGTTATTTATGTACAAAGCATGGACTGAGGACAGAGCCTTTCTCGACTGCGGCTCAGGAGGTAGAGTGGTCGTCCACCTACCTGAAGGTCGGCGGTTTGATCCAAGCTTCCCCGAGTCTGCATGCCGATGTGTCCTTGAGCAAGACACTTAACCCTAAGCTGCCTCTGATGGATCTTCTGGCGGTGTATGAATATGTATGAATGTGTATGAAGACTAGAAAGAAGCAAAATAAATAAAGTCCAATAGTCCAATAACGATACGACTGTGACAAGTGAAGCACTTACTGTACCATCTATAAGTGAATGTCTGATCATGTATGAATGACGTGTAAATATCTGTCTCCAGCGTTTATCTTGCTTAACAATCGTTCAGGTTTAAGAAGTTCTGTTTTGTTTTTCCAACTTATGGAGCCAGAAATCACATTCCACCTGAATCACAGCGACAGCAACATATTCATTTTCTCTTAACGACTGTGTCGTGTGATGACAAGTATTTCTTTAGCTGAGAATTAATATGTTGTTTGTAAAAATCAAATCGCACATTTGAACGTTTCAGCTGTTCATCAACAACCAGTGGCAGGATGCAGCGAGCGGGAAAACCTTCCCGACCATCAACCCAGCGACTGGGGAAGTTATTTGTCAAGTGGCCGAGGCTGACGAGGTGAACTTACATTCACATTGTTGTTCCAGTGAAGGTGGGGAAGCAGTTGTGTGTAACACCAACTAACGCATGCAGTGATACGTTTGTGTGTATAGATTTGAGTTTGGTTCTGCTTTAGACGTTAACAGGTTTCAAAGCAGCCTCCTTAAAGGGGAGTGAGCAATTTTAATCCAATACACTTTTTGTAAAAAATTGGCGAATGTTTCTTCACTAGCTGTCGGTTCCTTGTGTGAAGAAAAATGTCTTGTAACCTCTCGTGTTGTGGTGTTTGATATTTCCAGGCAGATGTCGACAAGGCAGTGAAAGCAGCGCGTGATGCCTTCAGGTTTGGGTCACCGTGGCGACGGATGGACGCCTCTCACCGTGGACTTCTGCTCCACCGATTGGCCGACGCCATCGAGAGGGACACAGCCTATCTGGCCGTGAGTCATGTTTACATTTCAGGAAACGACATTGTAAAGCAAGTCAGCCTATTTGACGTTAAGGTCACGGCATGCCATATTGATTATTATCATCTGTGGCTGTAAACGACTGAACACCCAAGATCCCGATTGTGACAAAAGAGTGATGGACACAACCAGTCTGGACCGGAAGGAGAACCACAGAAACAAAAACATGAGCAATAATCTCTACAACATAAACCGTGTGTGAACATTATAAACAGAAATTACTTTTGCATTTTTAAAGTATATGATGTAAATACTGAAATAGAGCAAGAATCTTCCTCCAGATCGTCAAACACACACATTACTTATGTCTCTTCTACTGTAACAGCATCTTGTATATTACATATGATTTGTAATTGGGGTCATATCCCATAATATGGTTGTGCAGAGCTGACGTTGTGTTGTCGTCACAGGAACTGGAGACGCTGGACAACGGGAAGCCGTACGCGGTATCCTACGCTGTGGATGTTCCCCACGTGGTGAAATGTCTCAGGTGAACAAACTCCACAAAGGATTTTTGGCATTTTAAAGTTTTGTTGTGAAACAGACAAAGTTTTAAAAGTCCGACCGATATGGATTTTTTGGGGCCGATATCGATATTAGGGAGTACAAGATTCCCGATACCGATACATCAGCCGATATATATATGTATATATGAATGTATGTATGTATATATATCTATATATGTGTATATGTATATGTGTATGAATGTATGTATGTATGTATGTATGTATGTATATATATTAAATCTGTCAATGATTCTAAAATGTCTTTATCAAACCTTTACTTCTGCCTCGGTTGAGGTGAAACCACTATATTTAATTTAGCTCTTAAGTGAATCTCATCGTTGAGACCAGGAAGCTTTGCTGTGTACTTCCTGAAGAGACGAACCTCTGGTGTTTGTGTTGTGTTCAGGTACTACGCAGGCTGGGCGGACAAATGGGAGGGAAAGACCATCCCCATCGACGGAGATTATTTCTGCTACACCAGACATGAACCCATCGGCGTATGTGGACAGATCATACCTGTGAGGAGGTCGACCGATAACCCTTTTCCGGGCTGATACCGAGCAATTGTTTTATCGGACGGAAGAGTAAACGCAACCTCGTCTTTTCTCCTGATCTTCCTCTCCGCAGTGGAACTTCCCTCTGCTGATGCAGGCCTGGAAACTCGGCCCTGCCCTCGCGACCGGCAACACTGTGGTGATGAAGGTCGCGGAGCAGACGCCGCTCACAGCGCTCTATGTCGCCAGCTTGATCAAAGAGGTACCGTTGGTTTCTGGCCTAGTGCACACACTTCATCAATCGATGTTCTCTAAATGATGTTCAAACTTTAATCTCTGTCACAATGACCAGGTGTTCTGAAGATCTGGTTCCACTCGGTTCTGTTCGCAGGTGGGTTTCCCAGAAGGTGTTGTGAATATCCTGCCTGGCATGGGCCCTTCAGCAGGGGCTGCGATCGCAAGGCACATGGATGTTGACAAGTTGGCCTTCACTGGATCCACAGAGGTCAGGACCCGCTCTCTGCTCTTTTACCCCTTTTGTGTTATTGTTTGCAGGACAATAACATTTTTGTAGAGACAATAAAGCTCATGTAGTTATGAGCACTTAGTAGTAGAAAGTCGCAACTCACTGAGTGTATATAAAGATGGACGACATGTCAGCTCCCAAAGGAAAACATCTGGATCTCTATAGGTCCTAAACTGCGCCTCCTTCATCAAACTTGAAAATCAAAGTAGAGATGGTTTCTGTTTTTTATCACACTGATGTAAATTCAAGTTCATGTTTCTGAAATGTTTGGTTTCGATAAGTTATTTGATGCTATAAAAAAACTAAACAAGGTGAAACGTCATGATTGACAGGTCATACACACACACACACTCAACATTAGACCGGAACAACAACTGGAACAACCAGTCTGAGCTGTCAGCTGTGTTACTGTACTTCCTTCTATACAGTATAAATATTTCTACAACTTGCTGAATGGCCACTTGTAAATAAAACGTATATATACATCTTTCCTCTCTGGTCTTTCAGGTGGGTCATCTGATCCAGCAGGCTTCAGGCAACAGTAACCTGAAGAAGGTGACTCTGGAGCTGGGAGGAAAGAGTCCGAACATCATCCTGTCCGACGCCAACAGTGTGTGATCCGTCTGTTAAACTGTCAATCATTTCATCCTGAAATCAGACTTCTGTCAAACTACTGGTCCCGTGTGTGGAGGCTTCTGCTTCCCGGTTCTGTGTCTAGTGAGAGAACCCGGAGTAATGTAAAGATTAGTTTGTTGAGTCACTCAAACAAGTGGGTTTTGTATCCTGGCACCCAGATGAATTCTGGGAGCTCTTTTCATTTGCTCTGTCAGACTCTCAGTCTGGATTTTGCTGACGAAAAAGCATTTGATTTATAGTACTTGATATTTTTAAATTTCACAGACTAATGCGCATTTGAGTATTAGTCTGACTACGCCAGGCGAGTCTTTTGGTTTTGTGCAAGAAAGTCTTGAAAAAAATTAATATATGTTCAACCCCTCAATTCTTTCTGATGAAAAGAGCGTAGCTATGTTCCGAGTAGAGCTGCAACAGTTCATCGATTGAACGATTAGTAATCAATTACTAAATGAATCACCAACTATTTTGATTATCGATTAATCGGTTCAAGTAGTTTTAATGAAAAAAAAGGTAAAATCCTCTGATTTAAGCTTCTTAAACTGAATAACTTTGGTGTCGTGGACAAATACAAAACATCGTCTTGGTGGTTTGAGGAAACGCGATCAACATTCTTCTTTTACAATTTGATGACACCTTATGGACCCTGGTCCGGACACGACTGTGTGATGTGATCAATAATCAACTGTTGCACTTGTTAACATCAACAGTCATCAGGGCGACGTG
The DNA here is from genome assembly GCF_022379125.1 of Scophthalmus maximus. NCBI lineage: Eukaryota > Metazoa > Chordata > Actinopteri > Pleuronectiformes > Scophthalmidae > Scophthalmus > Scophthalmus maximus. Next base: position 85,809 of record NC_061515.1, read on the forward strand.
TCACACTCTTATTATTCTTCTGTCAAGAGAGGACGAGTCGTACCTCGTGACATAATACTGAGAGTATTGTTTAGTGTTGTGACATGGAGGTTGTGGTTGTTCCTCCGGCAGTGGAAGACGCAGTGGAGCAGTCGCACTTCGCTCTGTTTTTCAACCAGGGCCAGTGCTGCTGCGCCGGCTCTCGGACCTACGTCCAGGAGGAGGTCTACGACGAGTTCCTGGAGAGGAGTGTGGAGCGAGCGAAGAGGAGGGTGGTGGGAAACCCCTTCGACCTGAACACCGAACAGGGACCTCAGGTAACACACACACACACTTAGGATTTTCAACAAGACCACAACTGTAATAATCCTCTAGTATCTTTTTAATTTTAGAGCTAGGAGTGAATTATCAGCGCCGATAATCGGTCGACCCCTATTTCAGAACAGACTACATCTCCAAAATTTATTTTACATCCTGTTACTATGATGAATGTATATCGTCACACACAAACGCTTCAGAGCTCAAGAGATCTGTAGTATTCTTCATATCACTACCAACAATCCCTGCACATATTTTAATAAACATAACAAGGTGTGGAGGAACACACTCACACACACACACACACACACACACACACACACACTGTTCCCTCTGTGACTACCTGTCCAGGTGGATCAGGAGCAGTTCAACAAGATCCTGGGCTACATCAGTAGCGGGAAGAGGGAGGGAGCCAAGCTGATGTGTGGCGGCGGAGCGGCCGCCGACAGAGGATACTTCATCCAACCCACCGTGTTCGGAGACGTCCAGGACGACATGACCATTGCCAGGGAAGAGGTAATGAAAATAACTGTCTCCCTCTCACTGGTGTGATGGAAAGACCGTTGAGGTCTTAAAGGGGCAGTACGCGATTCTAAAGCAACACACGTTTTGTAAAAATCCGCGAATATTTTCTCACCGTCCGATGGGCTGTCGCTTTTGCGAGCCCAAGCTCTGTAAAGAAAAAAAACAAACAAACTGCGAGCGCAGTTTGTAAACATCACTCGTCGACACCTTAAGAGATGCGCTGCCGGGTGGCGCCGCAACTCCACGGCTTTGGCCTCGTGGTTAGTGCGCTGGACTCTCACACCGAGGACCCGGGTCCATGGCCAGAGCAGCAGAATCACAGCAACAAGGCAAGAGAAACAATCTTTCTCCAGAATCACCTACTGCCCCTTTAATCAGAAGTGTTCATCACAAGGAGCTGGAGAAGATTTCTGGTTCGTTACACATCAACATGTTGTCAGTGCTTAGCGTCCCAAACAAAACCTGCCCTCCTGGTCCCTGTGAGTGTTTTTTATCTCTCAGAGTAATGTGGTCATCTCACAAACACAATGGCTGTCTCCATAGTAACACTCTGTCTCCGTTTATATTTACTGCAGTGTGTCTCGCAAGATGTCTTTCAGCTATATATATATATTTATATACACACACACACATACATATATATATGTATATATATTATATATACATATTTATACAAGGCGAAAATGTTTTTGTTCTGTCTCGTGTTATTTATTGATTTGAGCGGACTCTTCTCCTGCAGATCTTCGGTCCAGTCATGCAGATCCTGAAGTTTAAATCTCTGGAGGAGGTGGTGACGAGAGCCAACGACTCGAAATACGGCCTCGCAGCCGCCGTGTTCACAAAGGACATCGACAAGGCCAACTACGTCTCCAACGGGCTGCGTGCCGGCACAGTCTGGTAGGAGCGTCGCTGCCGAATCCCTATCAACGCAAACGTTTAAGTCTGTAAAGCTACAGATTCTCATAAGGCTAAAATAAAGGTTCACTCGTGATAACTCAGGAATGAACTGAGGCATTTTACAGAAAAGTTCTGTTTTGTATCTCCGGCATTTACATGCATCAACTGTAACAACATGTAACAATGTTACGCAGGTCTGGAATCACGTGACACAAGTAGGCAGAGTGCTGCTATTACAGTTTACGATTGGAAAAAAAATTACAATAAAAGTGTAACAGGCTTTATCAAAGTATGTGGATGATGATAATAATAATAATAATAACAAAGGGTCCTGGTTTCTTCTCACCTCTGGAATCTGTGTCTGAGTCATAACCTACTTTTAAGTTTTCTGTAACATCACAAGTTTATTTCTTATTAATGTGCGTGCGTGCGTGCGTGCGTGTGTGTGTGTTTGTGCATGTGTGTGTTTGTGCAGGATTAACTGTTACGACGTGTTTGGGGCTCAGGCTCCATTTGGAGGTTACAAGGCTTCTGGTAACGGCAGAGAACTTGGAGAGTATGGTCTGGACAACTACACAGAAGTCAAAACGGTAATTAATAAAAAATGATAATATAATGTTTAGTATAAATATGTAAGATCAGACCACTTCATGTTATTTGTGTCTCTATTAAGACTCATTTTGTTTAAAAAAAAAATCTTAATCAAACATCAAGGTCAGAATGTGTCAAATACTGTACGTTTAGAATCAAAACCATAATGAGATATATTTAAACACTGTCTGAACCGTAGTGATCCAGTGGTAACGATAAAAAAATAACTCGCACCAAATGTAACGATGGAGATTGATTATACAGTACAGACGACATGATTTAATGATGTAAATGACAATAATTATAGAATAAATTAATTATAAATATTGTTTCCATGTATATGTATATATTTTTTTATAATTAGAGATATTTTAACTTGTTCTGTACAATAATAATGGATTTTTTCTATTTATTTATAATTATATTGCAAATTTGTCTCATTGAAACTTAAAAATTACTTTGGGGAAGAACAAGTGTTTGTGCAACAAAGAAGGGGATAAAACCACAGTTATATGCAGTATTATAGTGTAGTAGAGTAAATATTATACTGATATCTATAATAAAAGCATTTTGTAAAATACATTTTATTTACTTTGAGGGAAATATTGCGAGGGAGATATCCTGGGGACAGAAAAGTCACCAAGAGGCAGGAATGACACGTATGACTCAGCTAAATATTCTTCCCTTCTGATTGTTTTTGTCTTGTGTTGCCAGGTGACCATCAAGGTGCCGCAGAAGAACTCGTAGATGCTTTTGTCACATTTACATTTATGTGTGCACTTATAGGACTGACTCAACCCCTGATTGGATGACTGTCCATGTCCTACAGAAAACCGTTCATGACTTTTCTGCCTTGATGTTAATCGTAAAACGATCTCTTTTTGTAATCTGAGATTTCTGAGATTTCTTATTTTTCTGAATAAATGCATTGGAGGCGCTCCGCTTGCTGTCACGTTGTGTTGTTCACAGAAAGGAGGTAAAAGAATAACTGTTGGATCCTGGGACTTACGGTACTTTATCATTGTTTTTGTGTCTGAATGAAAAATGACTGAAATCTTTTTACAGTCTATCCACTTGTGAACAAGATCAACACCTGGCCACTGCACACAGCTGCTACAATGTCATACAGACCAAAAGTTGTTTGTTGCTGATCTGTCAAAGATTAGGTCAACAAAAAAACATCATTTATTTCCGAGATTTCACTGTAAGTAGACAATCTAAAGCTTATATTATTGATCAGAAAGTTATTCCCTATATGTCACATGATGAGTGTCACATGATAAGTGACGCTATGAAGAAGTCAGAGAATTCCTTTCAAAAAAATAACACAAACTCCTTAACACAAAACTTTGTTGAAATGTCTTAAACCTTATGTTTAATTCACAGAACCTCTCAATGTGCAGGAACCGACTGTATCAGCAGCTTTATTATCATTAAGCTGAACAAACGTTCAGAGAGTCGTGACTGCGACTGCATCAGAGACAAAGTAGGACTTTTTAAAATTAAATTTTCTTATCAGCAAATCGGCTTAAAAAAATAACAGATACCAATAATCATAAAAATGGTGAATATGGGCACCAATAATCTGTCCACCCCAATATGTACAATTAAATACGACTATAAATATGAAAATTATACAACAATCATAACAATCTTTAACTAAAGTGCAAAGAACAGGGGGATTTTTTTTGGCATAAAGATACAAAATAAAATACAGAATCAAATTACGACCTCCACAAATTAAACAACATATAACATAACAACATATTACAAAATATAACATATAACAACACACAACATATAATAACATAACAAAATACAACAACAACATATAACATGTAAAACATATAACAACATATAATAACATAACAACATAACATATAACATAACATATGACATTATAACATTATAAAATAAAACAAAATATAACATAATAAAATATAACATAACAATATAACAACATATAAAGTATAATAATATAACGGATCTTTTTGTCTGTTCTCAGCTTCGGTACCTTAATGTCAAGAGAAGCTGCGCATGTAAATGTCTCGTGTTTCTCACGGAGGTCGCATGGGGAACCGAACCGAACCGAACCGAACCGACACGAACCGGTGGACTGATGTGACGTCACTCAGAGAGATTCTCCCCGGTTTCCGGGTCACGTGGTGGACGCACACAATAAAACGCGGAGCTCTCGAGCTCGTAGTTAAAACGATGCGCGCGCACTGAGCCGGTTCGGTAACGGGCGGCTCACGTGACTGACCGCGGCCGGTCCAGGCAGCTCGCGGTGCTGAGGGTCGGTGCCGGTGGTCGCGGATGCACCGGGCGGATATAACGCGGTGACTCGGCGTCGTGTTGCGGACCGTGTTCCAGTGTCCGGTGGTCGGTGCGCTCATGGCGCACAGGCCGGTGATCCTGCTGGAGGTGGGTGGTCCGTTCTTCTTCTTCGTCTTGTTTTCATACTGAACGACTGATATGATTCACATCGGTCGATGGACAGAGAGAGAGAGAGAGAGAACCGGCACACGGTGTTCTGACCTCAGGGGCGGGAGCGAACAGCTGAGCCCGGGGGCCGCCGGGAGGCCGGTGATCCTGCTGCAGGTGGAGGACGAGTCATTGTCTGAGGGACTGAACATCTTCACTGTCAACACACCTCCTGACAGAGTCACTATGATTATTAATAATAACCCGCAGTACAGAGTCGTTATGATTATAATTATTAATAACCTGCAGTGATCAGGAGGACATGGAACATGAGGTGATACTGGTGACAAATCTAATAAGGAATTTCTTATCGTCCTCCACAGAATTATTATTAACTATTAATCTTTGCTCTGCATCATACATATATATATATATATATATATATATATATATATATATATATATATATATATATATATATATGAGATCAGCTCGGTGCCCTTGAGCAGGGCTGGTTGTGTGTGGTGCAGGTCCGACTGTAAACCAGTGGGAGCAGAACACTGGAGCCAGGATTTATTATTTTAGCTTATGAGTTCAAATTTGGCCATAGCTCTGATTAGTATTTTCTATATATATATATATATATATATATATCGGCCAATGTATTGTTATCAGGAATCTTGTGCTCCCAAAAATCCATATGGGTCGGGCTCTAATTAGTACAGTGAGTTCATTCATACAAAAAAATCATTGTAAAACTGAAAAACAGACCTAGAGCTGCACCAGTTAACCGATTAATCGATTAGTAATCGACTACTAAAGTAAACACCAACTATTTTCATAATTGATTCATCGGTTCAAGTTTTTTTTATGAGTCTCCGATTTCAGTTTCTTAAATATGAATATTTTCATCTTTCTTTGCTCCTCTGTGACAGTAAACTCTATCTTTGGTGTGGGGAGAAAAAAAAACATCATGTTGGAGTTTGAGGAAACACAATCCACATTTTCTGACATTTTCTGGACTAATTCATTAATCGACAATGAAAATAATCGTTAGTTGAAGCCCCATTATAAATCGCGACCTCCAGCTCCGTTCAGGCTCAGTCAAACTGCTTCTTCTAGTTATTATAACACTTTATTAGAAACTTTGTGTTGTTATTTTTTCACCACAGCCATCAGACGTGGATTTACTTCCAAGGCTCATTCGTATAACTCGACTCCTTTTGAACTTTTCCAGGACGGAGCGGTGGAACTTCTGGATCTGTAAGAAAAACCCAGCAGCAGAGTCGAAGGTCAAAATAAAGAAGCTTCTGTAATTCATGTTGCCGCTCGGTGTCAGCTGGGCAAGATGAGTACAGACAGACCCAAACGCAACATCATCAAGAAGAAATACGTAAGTGACTTTTTTACTCAGGATTTCAAAAAATAACCAAAAGAAGAATTACTTTTATGAAGGGACATCTCCCGATCCAATACTTGTTTGTTCCTCGATAACACAGTTCACACTAAAGTTTTTAAAATCAATCCAAAGTATATGCTTGACAATTATATAGTACGACGGAGTTTTAGGGCCACATTGAGTAAAAAAATTAAAGTGAGAATTCGAGAATAAAGTTGTAATTTTACGAGAAACATTTACATTTTATTTATATCATATTACGTAAATAAACAGCAACCCTGGAAACAGGCGTGAGGCTGACAACATCTTCCTCTGGTGTCATGTCACTGACAACATGAACATTAACATCACGTTATCATATGTTCAATAAACACTTCTGCTCGTCAAGCCAGAGACTGAAGAACAGATTCACAAAGCGAAGATTTCTCCACTGAAATAACACAGAGACCAAATTTCGTCTTTATTGTCATAATATGATTACGAATTTATTCTTGTAATATCATGACTTCATACTCAGAGTCTCCATTTTCTCTCAGTGTCGCCCAAATACTCTGTCGTAATAAAGTTCTGCAATGAAAAACAAAAAAGTCTGCATCCTCGCAGTTCCTTAAAAAAAAAACTCCAAATAAAAATATTTGTATCATATATAGGTGTAAGGCTACTGGATTAATTTTGCTATAATATGTGTGTGTGTGTGTGTGTGTGTGTGTGTGTGTGTGACTGCAGGACATCAGCGATGGGATGCCGTGGTATGAAGAGCGTCTGGTCCGCAAAGTTCTCTTCCTCTCCCTCAGGGAATTCAGGAACACACATCGTGCCACGCACTCGCACTCACACTCACACATACATACACGCGCACGCAAACGGACGTCCAACAACGCACTCTTACACTGTGCGTCACGACAGACGTCGACGCTGCCCAACACACACGCTCAGAGGAACACGCGCAACCGACGCAACGTCCACGAGTCGCAGTCGGGAAAAGTCGCGCACGGACAGAAAAACACACAAAACGCACACATTTCAAAACACATACGCCGTCAGGAACAAACCGACAGAGGGATAAGAACCAACTTGTCTCAGGCTCCGCCCACACCAAAAACTAAATGTACCTACACGCTGCAGAACATGCGGACGCAGTCGGAGACGTGTCCGGGGAAGATCACAACACACGACGCTCGGCGGAGGCGGACGTCACCGACCAGGACGCTGCGTTCACAGACAACGCACGGAAGTCGGTCGCTGCACAACAACAAACAGACACAAAGTAAAAAACACTCAGAGAAAACCAGCTGCTGCGCTGCTGCTTCTGGAAACACACGGATGATGATGAGTGACCTCGCCACGCCCAGAACCCTGAGGTCACGCGCTCCCATGGGCCTCGGCGGTCAGTAACCGTTACTCCTCTCCTCCGTAGAGCTGCAACAGTTCATCGATTCATCAATTAGTCATTGATTAGTAAATTAATCGGTTCAAGTAGTAAAAAGTCAAATTTGTCTGATTTCAGCTTCTCATATGAATATGTTCTGCTTTCTTTGCTCCTCTGTGACAGTAAACTGAATATCTTTAGTGTGTGGACAAAACATAACATCATCAGGCTTTCGCCATTTTTTTACCATTTTATGAACCAAACAACATATCGAGAAAATAATTGACAGATTAATCGATGAAAATAATCGTTAGTGGCCGCCCAACTCCTCTGTGTTAGTCACAATTCCAGTTAATTTGCATCGTCTTGTTCTCACAGTGTCCTTGATAATAATGATAATAATAATAATGATAGATTCACTGTGGATCTGGGAGCAGACGGATTAGGTTTTGTGGCGTATCCCTATCACAAATCATATCCTGCATTATTTATCAACATCGTTTGCAGTACAAACTTTTATTTCTGTCACAGCTCTTTTAGGACCGATACGATTATTACTGATCTAAGAGACTGATAGACGATATTTGAAACCGATATTTGTCTGCAGTTAAAATAATGTGTCAAAATGTAGAATATCACAAACTTTTTAACACAAAACTTTGTTGAAATGTCTTAAAAAACCTTTCAACATGACTCCTTCTCTTGAAGGCCCCCGGGTCAACGGCCTGAGCCGCTGTCAGCCGCTCCTGTCGGCGAGTCCCAGCAGGGGTTGGTCCGTAGAGACCCGCCCCCAGCGCCGACGTCTCGCCAACACTCACTGTGACAAGGACGACCCAGCAAACAAGAGGTGCGTTTGATTTAATCACAGTCTGGTGTCCTAGAAGTGTACTAGTGTTCAGAGGTGAAGCACACGTGTGTGTGTGTGTGTGTGTACAGACCAAGGCTGCAGGCACAGAGGAAGTTTGCCCAGTCTCCTCCCAGCTCTCCAGGACCAGCAGCCCTGATGTCATCAACGCGGCGCGGCCCCAGCGTGGCCGTGGTCACGTGTCTGACCCGGCGTCGACCCAAGACAGAGGATTTCTTGTCTTTCCTCTGTTTGAGAGGTGAAACACTAGCTCAGACATAACAGACATGGATGTAGTCATATTCTCAGTCCTTGTTGGTAAATGTTGAGCATAATTCAATCGAGATATTTCGTCTTTCATTTCAGGTTCAGCAGCGTTGCCAAGCAACATGGCCTTCTTGGCAAATGGACGAGAGAAGATGTCGTCTGATACTCGTCATTTCACTTCCTGTCTTTCCGCCAGTCACAGGACTGTTGCTGATGGAAAGAAAACAAATGTATTCAGTCGGACAACAGGTGCTCGTCTTCTGGCGGCCTTTGGGTTTAGGGGTCGACCGATCCGATATGGCTTTTTCGGGCCGATGCCAATATCAATTATTACTAATCTAAGAGATAACTGATATTTGTCTGCAGTAAAAAAAGTGTCAAAAGTCGTCAAAATTTAGAATAACACAAACTCTTTGCTGAAACGTTTAATTCACAGAAGAATCATCGTCGAGCCCCGTCTGTCTCTATACGTCTGTATTTGTCTCGTTGTCCCACAGAGCAGCGAGACTCCCGGTCTCTGAGAGGGAGGTGCTCCCTCGACCCTCCGACTCCCCGAGAGCAGTGCAGGAAGAAGAGGGAGGAGGAGCAGAGGAGGAGGAAGAGGGAGGAGGAGCAGAGGAGGAGGAGGGAGAGGATGGAGAAGGAGAGGAGGGAGAGAGCTGAGCGACACCTCCTGAGACCTCGCCAGCTCCCCCTAAAGGTCAGGAGGACCAACAAGGTCTGGTATATCCTTTCTAGATTCTTCTCTGAACCAGACTTAACATTGACCGACATGCCAATGGTGGATTGTTTGTTGAACTGTTTCAGGTTGCCATGGTGACTGCTCAACACAGAACCTCCAGTGTCAGGTCAGTTCCTCCCTCGAAGCCTCGTGCCGGGGTTGGCAGCATACGATCCCCCAGACCCTGCACGAGGTCAAACAATACCTGTAAACTGAGGGGCCGAGCCCAGGAAACCAGCAACAAACACCTCTCCCGGCAAAGCAACCACCAGCTGCCTCGAAAACAGCATCTTCCTCTTCACCACCGACCCGTCTCTAACCACTATAGCAACCCCAAGACCTTCAGCAGTCTCCAGAACTCAGGAAACGTGTCCGGCAGGATTCCTGCCCATATGCCATCGACTAACGGCTCAGTCGTCACACCGCTGAATGAGAAGCCCGGGATCCTGAGGTTGTCCAGAAGGAGGAGAGGTCTCCCTCCAGACACCAGCCCTGCCCCACTCAGTCGCGTTTCTTTGGACAAAACTTCATCCAAGAAGAGCAGAACACTGCAGTACAACCATGGCGATGTCTCACTGGAGAGCCACTGCCACACTGGTGAAATGCTGCAGAAGGAGGCCAGTGCCGATGAAGATGTTCCAGAGGAGTGTGTGAGCCATATGGTTAAAACCATCGGTAGCAACGATGACAAACTTGAACAGGACGGATGTGGCTATGTTGGAGAGATGAGTTTCGAGACAGGCAGTTGTATTCGTGAAGACTTACAGGATCAGGTAAATGTTGGAAAGTTGAGTTTGGCGAGCGTCGCTGATCTGGAGCCCTCTCAAGAGAAGATCAGCTTAATCGACGTCATCTCAGACTATGACCTCAGCCCCGTCAGCGAGGTCATGTGCAGACACGTGAGAGAAAAAAGGCTCCGGAGAAATCAACCCACTTCATCCACGATCCCCAAGACGATTACCAGCACCGCTGCCACTTCTAGGACTTCTTTAACTAAAGCTGCTTACAACTCAAAGACGCCTGCATACGTGTACACTGACCCACCAGGAACTTATTCTGCCAAGCACACTGGTAAAGTAACTAGCAAAGGTACCATCAAGGACTTGACCAAGTGTACTTCACCAGCCAGCAGTTACTCTATCCATAATCCCCAAGGTGCTGCAGAAGACTCTTCCAATGGAACCACAGAGGACTCGACGACGGACACTGTACTTGTCGGTAGCTCGAGCACTTTCAAGGGCGCGACAAAGGGCCTTAACCAGACCAAGTCTACTACCTCAGCGATGAAGACCAGGACCAGCCCTCGAATCCTTCTGAAGCACTAACACCTGAGCTTCATCCGAAAACCTTCACAGATTTCACTGTTCACTAACATGAGAGTTCTTGTCAAAGACTATGAGGAAAATATTTAAAAAACCATCATTGGATACTGTTGGTTGTGGATAAGAGTAGGTCAATGGTTGTTGGCTGGTTGGATTGTGAGTCGCTATGACGATGGCTTGTTCTCTGGAATGGTTTTATTTCTCTATAAATGAAATAGATGATGGAGACAGAGCATCGTGGCAGACGTGTTGTATAGTATTAGTGCACTGTAAAGTGAAAGCTCACTGCTGTATCTGACTCAATAGTTGATATGTTTGTATTATATTCACAAGGAAACAGCACTGGCTTCACCAAAGCACATACAATAACTTGTCTGTCTGCTGAACAGTTTTCAGAAGCTTAAATGGAGAAATCTGTCACTTATACGGCCTCATATGCCTTTGTCAGGATACAGTACAGTTTATACAGGAACCATGTGTTCAAGATTGTGTTAGATGGTAACAAAGGTCTTGAGAGGTTCTCACCGTAAATCCGGAGCAAAATTAAAGGAGAGGTTCAGTTTTTTTCACATCTGTCGATTTCAGTTTCAAGGGGCAGTAAGCGATTTTAATCCAATATACTTTTTTGTAAAAATCTGCAAATATTTCCTCACTAGCGACATGTGCTACGACTCAGGGTTTTGGCCCCGTGGTTAGTCCATCCATCTCTCATAGGCTGCGGGTTCGAGCCTCAACCAGTAAAATCATCCACAACAAGCGAACTGGAGACAGAACCTCATTGTTCCCATCAGATCAGTTTCTTTTAACAGACAGTTTGAACTAGAACAATTATTACGGTTTCAACTTTCATACGAGGTCATGAATGATTGACTTGGAAAGAATGTGGACCTGTCCTTTAAGGAGTCAGCGTCCATCCTCTGGTTCCCCCTCCCTCGCCCTCAACTCTCTTCACCAGCCTACTGTACGTATTAATATCAGGACCCTCCAGTCTACTGGTCTTTTTAATGGACACATGTTTTGAAGACGCTCACACGTTAGATATACAAGAACAACAGGTGTTTGTTTTTTTATTTCTCTCCACTGAACTCTTTGATGCCCACACTGTACTGTACGTACTAATTTTGTAAATCAAATGAATAGACTGTATATATAACGATGGATTACGCTTCTCCACGTCTCAAGATGTTTCACAATGTCTTCATTGAATTAAATTAACTGATTGAAACCAGCTGTATAAGAGACTCGAAGATACATCAGTGTGAGAAGAACTAGCTCAAATGACAGAAACCATCTTTGGAAAAATTTGTCTCATAACTTTTTTTTTAATTGGTCCATGTCCCATCCACTAATATGGAGAAGGTGGAGTTTATGACCTAAACTACAGCCAGCCACCAGGGGGCGATCAGGATGACATGGCTTCACTTTTGAGGGAGCTGTCATGTCGTCCATCTTTATTAGAGCCCGACCAATAAGGAGTACAAGATTCCCGATACGATACATGGGCCGATATATATATGTGTGTGTGTGTGTGTGTGTGTGTATTTTATGTTTATTTAAATCTGTCAATGATTCCTTAGATGTTGTTATCAAACCTTTATGAGGAAATGTAAGGGTTAGGTTCAATGTTTAACCATAAACTATATCATAAATAACTAAGATATATAAATTAAAAAATAAACATATTTTACCTAAAATATAAACATAAATGCACATTTAAAGGCTCATATCTGTTGGTCGGGCTCTGATCTTTATATACTGTCTTCGATCAGAAGAGGTGGATGTGAACTGACGTCTTTTATCTGAGGCTGTGGTTCGATTCTTCTGTAGATATTAGAGGACATATGTTTTGTGAGGCGGCTCCACGACAGATACTGTATAAATAATGACTTCCGATGTGACCCTCACTGTTGGCGTGGCCATCGTACAATAACTGATTGTACAAAACTCTAGTTATCGTATTTTACCGGAGAGTCGCTGAGAGTGAGGACGACGTCAGGTGCTATCAGGTGCTATTTGCTTGTGTATTGGTGTATTTTGGGTAGAGGAGGAGTAGAACTGTTGGGCTGTATGAGTCAGCACATTAATAATTAATATTGCACATTTCCTCACAGTTCAAAAAAACGACCTGCTTAGGATTTTTTTTTAAAACAACTGAATCTTTGCTTAATTTCAAATTAACACGTTTTGAATTTGCAGCGAATCAATCATATTTATATTTATATGTAATCCTTTATAGACCCTTTACTGTACAAAACATTTACTGTCATTATCTGTTAAATATCAGTATATGGTTTATAGAGGAGTCATTAAGTCATTACAACTCCCTTCAAAAGATATTCAAGGTTCCACTCATGTTACTGTACAGTAACATGAGCTTTAAACACTGTGGACACTGCTTCTTCATCACCATGACACCGATTTTACACCAAACACAGCAGCTGAGGTTCATCTGCGACCAAGAACACGGCACCAACCACCAGATAAGAGTCGCTCATTGGTTCGCAGGTGTGTTGCCCCGTCTCCTGGAATTCAAGGGTTAGAGTTAGGTCATCTTAGAGATTGGGTAACCTAACCTCTAGGGTAACCTCTAAGGTAACCTAACTCTAACACAGCCTCGACTGGAGCTCCAGCAGCTTCCTTATCAGCTACAAACCACAAACAAAAATCACTGTAGACCTTCTGGACAATCTGACTTCCTGAAACAGGATCCACACTGCATGACTCTGTACTGTGCCTGTGTTAAGCGGATTACTGAGCTCACGTATCCAACAAGGGCAATTTCATAAAGGACCTCTACGGCTTGTAAGAGCAGAGGAAAATGAAAATCATGAATATGCAAGTTAGTGCAGCTAAAATGTGGGTATAAACACATCCATTTACAGTAAGAGGTCAAGTACTTGTTATTCAGAACCTCACACACACACAGCTGAGCTGTCTCGAAGATACTTGATAGCAATATAACTGTTCCTTCCAGACACTGACTTCATGTGGTCAAACTAGTTTTCTTTTTCAAGAGATGGCTCATAACATAACAAATGAATTCATGCCTTGATTCCTGACTTTATTATTTTTTTGTGTTTTGTATCTCATGCTAGTAAACACAACTTTAACGTGTTATTAAAGATGTCGCGCCGACTTTCAGGTCCAGAGTGAACATAGACAATATGATAACAAATATTTGTGCAGCCACATCTGACGTAACTGTAAAAAGTCTGTAAATGTGAATGATTTGATTTGACAATTTGTAATAAATCATTTCTTTGTGCATTTTTCTTCCACATGCTTTTGCCATATTTCCGCACATTCAGCCAATTTTTATTACTCATTAAAACAATTATTACAAAAAAACTTTTTATTCAAGGCCCCCCATGTACCCCGGGTGGTCTGTACCTTTTCACAAATAGGAAACAGATGAGGAACATATTCACATTCACCCTCTTCACCATTCCATCATGAAAACATTGCGTATGTGAGTGTTATCAAGTCTTATTTCAGTATCATAGACAAAATAAAATAATTGAGAAGACAAGAAGGTTGTTTTTTTAATTTAAACTTTGAATATAGTAAATAATAGGGTCGGTGATACACACTCTAGACCAGCAGGTGGCGGTGATGCGCAAGTTTGTTGTTGGCAAACGCCCCCAAAAAAACTCAAGAAGAAGAGGAGGAGCCTAAAAGGAAGAGGAGGAGCAGGAGGAGCGCAGTGGACACTGCTGTTGTTTGTGAGCAGGTCGGACCGGACACGCGACGTGAGGCGACGCAGAGAAGATGTTTGAAAACTTCAGAGAGAAACTTCACATGGTGCAGCAGGACTTCACAACCGGGTTGGTCCGCTTCCGGTCTCCGTTAGCTTAAACACTCTCGCTGTGGCTAGCTGATGTAGCTCATCTGTGTGCGTCATGTAGCTGACTTCTGACCTGCTGACCTGCTGACCTCTGACCGGTACCGTTAACCGTCCGAGTTCCTCCCAGTGTCATGTCACGTTAAATAACGTTAAAGCTCGTTCCAGAAGTCGATCATTACTCTCAGCTGACGATCATGTGATTGGGTGTTTAGGGACAGTGACGACACTAACCACGCCCCCTCTGTCATCCTCCACAAATTCAATTTTGTACAAACGACAACGTTTTGAATACAAACTGAAAATAAATTCAATAATGATCTCTTTCCGTGTCAGGCCCGATTATGACTGATCCAAGAGACCGATGTTTGTCAAAAGAAACATTTACCAGTTCACTGATCTGCTGATCTATAGATTGAACCAACCTCATTTTATAAATACATCTCATGTTCCCTGGAAAAAAGTGTCACAGAATTAAAATATTTTAAATGTGTGACTGCAACAGTTCTCTAGATTAAACAGAATTTTATATATTTATGTATATATATGTATGATGACAAAGAAATGTAATTGAGGTTTGATATTTTAGTTTAACCATAAACTTTATCAAAAATAAAAATGACAAATAGAACCAGATAAATAGAACTTGAATTAAGATAAAACATTTATTTGACCTAAATGTAAAACATAAATGCATATTTAAAGACTCACATAAGTTGGCCCATATATATTGGTCGGGCTCCACTTTGTTCTACGTTCTTGCTGAAGTGACAACATCTCTTTCCTCCTCCTTCCAGCCTCAAGACCCTCGGAGACAAATCAAGAGACACTAAAGTCAAGACGAGACCCAGGTCAGCAGAGACATGTTGAGACGTCATGAGTCATTCTTCTGATCTGAACCTCCACAACAAGCCACAAGTTATTTCTTAGAAACCACATGACAATATGAAATGAACTTTTCTTTTCATTTACTCAGGTTTATTGTTTTAAAGGACAAATATTTAATCATGTATCATTTGATGTTGTACAGGTTTGAAGAAAGTCCTCCTCTGTTCACTGCTGGACTGGAAATCCTCAGGAGGTCTCCGCGCACACACACACACACACACACACACACACACACACACACACACACACACACACACACACACACACACACACACACACACACACTCAACCAGTTTCAGACACAACCTGTAACGAGGTGTATTTATGGATATCACATTTTGTTTATGTAGGTATGAGGAGAACTGGTTTCTGCTCCATAAAAGGACTAAAGACGGAGCTCAGGATGCCGAGGTACGATCGCTCTGAACTGAACTGTCGATGAAAGTATGAATATGAAATATTTTGATATGGATTGTGTAATGTCTGTTAATGGACGATTAAATATCAGATGTATGTGTGTGTGTGTGTGTGTGTGTGTGTGTGTGTGTGTGTGTGTGTGTGTGTGTGTGTGTGTGTGTGTGTGTGTGTGTGTGTGTGTGTGTGTGTGTGTGTGTGTGTGTGTGTGTGTGTGTGTGTGTGTGTGTGTGTGTGTGTGTGTGTGTGTGTGTCAGGCAGTCGATGGAGATATAGTGATGCTCTCGGCACATTGGGAGAGAAGACGAACGGCTCTGACACAGTTACAGGAGCAGCTGCGAAGTCTTCCGGTCTTTGTCAGTGAACTGGATGCCATCGCTGCCAACATCGGTATGAAGTCTGTTTCACGTCTGTCTATTAAAGCCAGTCAACGCCACCAACAATAACATTGTACAGGACCATAACCGCAGCAGCATAATTCATGTCACACATTTTTACGTATGTACGTACGCTTGTGTGTGTGTGCAGCTCACCTGGAAGGAGACTTTGAGGAGATGGAGAGCCGACTTGTTTACCTGGAGACTCTTTGTTGTCAGTGTGAACAACAGACGTTCAAACAACATCACATCAACCAACTGGAGTCGTACAAGAGGAAGAAGAGGTTTGATTATCAACTGTTGTTTTGCACAGCTGAATTTTTTATTTTTTTCAAGTGAATCATTTAAAAATGTAAGATATTGCAGCTCGAGTCGAGCTCATTATTGATCCTCATTGTTCCAACTTCACTGTCTTTACACAGTCACTGTCTCTTAAAGGCTCGGTGTGTATTGTTTGTAATTTTCTGGCGCCATCTAGTGGTAAAGTTGCAAACTGCAACCAACTGAGCGACCGACAGGGGACACTTTATGGCGGCGCACTGCTGATTCCACTTCCGGTTTCCGGCAGCGTCTGAAAATTCAACAACGTATTCTGGACCGTTTAGTTCAACAACCGTATTCAACACGATGTAGAAACATGGAGACTCACATGGAGGTCGGGTCCACCTCATGGAACTATATTTAACTCTTATATGAACACAATTATGTTCTGTTATTAAGTTCTTCTGAATATTACACACTGAAGTTTTAAAGTTGTCATTGAAAAAAATCACATTCATAAAGACCACATACACAGATAGTTAAGCATACTGTACGTTTAATAACCATAACTTCTCTGGTGTTTGTTTGTGACAGGAAGGAGGTGGAGGCACTGGAAGGTGAGTTACTACTGTACTACTGTCATCATCAGACGTTACTGCTCAACAACACCTGACTATTCATATTGCAGCACTGTGAGAAATGTGTTATTGCATAGTTGTCATAATAAATACATAAATGGTTTGTGCTATATCATCAAAATGCAACATTATAGACAAAGTGAACACATTTGTTTTGTAACACCAACATCACTCCTGTCCTTTGGTGATCGGACGATACCGATTATTACTAATGTAAAAGAGCGATAACCGATATTTGTAAAAAAGTGTAAAATTTTAGAATGACTTTTAACACAAAACTTGCCAAATAAATTAATGAAACTTAACAATATTATACATTTTTTCATTAGTTGGTTAGTTTGTTCATTCGTACATGTTTTTGTTATACTAAATCTTTTACTAAATGGTTTTAATTTTTCCATAATTTTCTTTACTGTTTATTTAAATGTTATATCATATTGTATTTTTTAATTGCAAGTGTACTAATGTATTATTATTTTACTGTATCAGCAGCTTTATTATCATGAAGCTGAACAAACTGCAGCTGCATTAGAGACAAAGACGCAAAATTCTATTATCTCATGAGAGATAATCATAAAAATGTTGAATATTAGCACCGATAATCGGTCGACCCCTTGCTCACGTTCTGTGAGACAAGATCTGAAAATAATGTCTCTTCCTTTTCCGTAGTGGAACTGAATTCTGAACACGACCAGCAGGTGGCGCAGCTGGAACAGGCCACGCAGAGGAAACTGCGAGAACGACAGAAAGTCTACGAGGAAGCTTTCAATCAGGACGTGGAGCAGTACCTGTCCACGGGACACATCCAGCACCGAGGTCTGCTGGGTTGAAACATTAGATTCACTTGTTACGATTAATTACCCACAAACCAGATATTCACTTGGCAGGTTGAAGATATGGATATGTTAATCATCAGCGCACTAATGTAAATATATTTGAATATTAATCGTCTCTTTTTTTCCACAATCATTGATTGGAGAATATGAATATGATTTTCACTTGGAACATTTACTGTTGAAGTTTACAAGTATCTGAAGAGGTCTAACTGTGTGTGTGTGTGTGTGTGTGTGTGTGTGTGTGTGTGTGTGTGTGTGTGTGTGTGTGTGTGTGTGTGTGTGTGTGTGTGTGTGTGTGTGTGTGTGTGTGTGTGTGTGTGTGTGTGTGTGTGTGTGTGTGTGTGTGTGTGTGTATATAGAGCTGACGGGAGCTGACGTGTGTGTTCTGGATCACATGTCAGTAGGTAACGTGTCCGACCAAGAGGCTTTGGACGACTTCCTCAACTCCAGTGACGATAACATCAGTACTGGATCATCACTGACCTCAGGTAACCCCGACTCAGTCACTCCACAGCCTTAAGAGAGACATATAGTTCCTCCCTTTATTTTACAGGTGTTTCAATCGTCTCTTGGCTGCTTGACACTTTTGTAAACAACCAAGATGGCTGCCGTGGACGAACGAGTATTTGACTATAAGTACCAGATATATTTTACGTTTCTCAAACAAAAAAGACAACACTGGTTAACAGACGTCGTGGAATCATCACCACAGACACCAAAGACATGACAGACGTCACAGACATCACAGACATGTGGAATCATCACCACAGACATGACAGACACCACAGACACCACAGACATGACAGACGTCACAGACACCACAGACGTCACAGACACCACAGACATGACAGACATCACAGACGTTTTGGAATCATCACCACAGACATGACAGACGTCACAGATATGACCGACATCACAGACATGACAGACATCACAGACATGACAGACATCACAGACATGACAGACACCACAGACATGACAGACATCACAGACGTTTTGGAATCATCACCACAGACATGACAGATGTCACAGATATGACCGACATCACAGACATGACAGACACCACAGACATGACAGACATCACAGACATGACAGACACCACAGACATGACAGACATCACAGACGTTTTGGAATCATCATCACAGACATGACAGATGTCACAGATATGACCGACATCACAGACATGACAGACACCACAGACATGACAGACACCACAGACATGACAGACACCACAGACATTTTGGAATCATCACCACAGACATGACAGACGTCACAGATATG
>NC_061515.1:110000-115000 GCF_022379125.1 Scophthalmus maximus
TCTATTTTCCCCATTATTCAATGGTTTTTGACAAAAATTAGGCGAAATAGAGCAAGAAGAGAGAGAAGGCTGAGACGCGTTGCTGCTGCGAGACGTCGTCTCGTCTCTTCCCTCCGCCGTTTATCGGCGCAGCGAGCGCAATGCATCATGGTATATATTGCTCGGTTAGTGACCATTGGATTTCCACTACTTTTCATGATGCATTTTGTGATAAAATCAGTGCACTATATAGGGTATATGAACTCTAGGGGGTGATTTCGGACACCACTACAAAATGGCGAAGGCACTATATAGTAGTTAGGGGGTGATTTCGGACACAGCCATGGTCTGGATCTTCTCCTCCAGTGGGAAGTAATTTCCCTCCAGCAGAAATCTTGCTGGTCCAATCACAACCGATCATCTGATAATGGGCGGAGTTTATACCGTGACGTGGAGGGAAGCGACTTTTGTAAACAACCAAGATGGCTGCCCCTCACGAAAAGCATATTTTCATATTTCTCCCACAAAAACGTCAACACTGGTTCACAGACGTTGTGGAATCATCATCACAGACGTCACAGACGTCACATCGTCTCCTCTCTGCTCTGGTCTGTCAACATAACGCGTCGCTCAACAGAGGTCACATGATTCGTTGCTCTCTCTGGTTGTAAATCTATACAATTGCATCCTGAGGAATTTTGCTCTGCGTCCGTTGTTAACACCTCTTGGAAATCAAAAATGAACGACAGGTCCCAGAGTAATACTCACCAGGAGAGGTGAACCGGCGTGGATATTCACCACTTTTAACCTGATTTGCCGATAAGATAACCTCATTTTGAAATGTGCAACTTTGTCTCTGGTGCAGCTGCAGTCACGACTCTCTGGACTTTATCAACGTCCATGTACGTTTGTTCAGCTTCATGATAATAAAGCTGCTGATACAGTCGCTTCCTGCAGGTTGTGTTCAGGTCATGTTGAAAGATTCTGTGAATTAAACATGAGCTTTAAGGCGTTTAAACAAAGTTTTATGCTAGAGTTTGTGTTATTCTAAATTTTGACGCCTTTTGACATTTTTTTACTGCAGACAAATATTGATTTCAAATATCAGTTGTCGGCCTCTCAGATAAGTAATAATCGGTATCGGCCTTGAAAAATGCCATATCGGTCGACCCCTCCTCGCCAGGCAAAGAAATATCCCTCAGATCAATCAACGAGCCACGATGAAGAGTGCAACAGTCAAAAAAGAGGTTTGGAAGTGATTCAGAAACATAAGCAACTTTCACACTTCATTCACTAAGTTTGCGATATGCAAGAAAATGGACTAACTTGTCTCCACTGCGGACGAATCCATGGTCACAGAAACAGCCTCTCCGACAGATTTTAGGGCAGACGCGAGGCGGAGGTTCACAGGAGGCTGGACAGCTGGTGCCGCATTCCTCATAGTGGCTGTTGGCAGCACATGGCACTGGAAGACAACAGACGTTGTGTTGATGCTCAAAACGGAGGAAGTTACTATTGTTCAGGTTCCTACAGCGGCGTATTAGGGTTAGGACCTGGCGGAGGGGGGGAATATTTCCAGAAAAAACTTTGATATTCTCTGAGATTAAAGTCTTAAATTTATGAGAAAAAAATTGGCAAATTTTGAGTTTCTTTGCTTTAAATGTTCTTAGTTCCTCATCAGGTTTCTTTTGTCATTGGTCTACGGGCTCATGAACAAAACGATAATTGTAGATCTCAGAGAAAAGTGATTCTAAAGCGATTCTAAAGCAAGCAATGCACATTTTGTAAAAATCGGAGAATAATTCCTCCTGTGTGATATTGACCAACACATGGTTGATGAGCTTGTAAAGGTTTGTGATACGTAAGCGACGGACAATGAAGAGAATCAGCACGATTACATAGATCACTTTACAGAATGTAAGGAATTGTGTCCCACAGGGCACAAAGGTACCTAGAAGCAGACAGAACTGATTTATGTACAGTTTACAAAGACAAAGGCAGAAATGGAAACAATATATATTCGTATTTTGTATAAATTCTATATTTTGTAAAGATGTGTTGTGAGATAGCTGCTGCTGTAACAGCTTGGGATCAATAAAGTACCTTATCTCATCTCATCTCATCTCATCTCACCTCACCTCACCTCACCTCACCACATCTCATCTCACCTCATCTCATCTCACCTCACCACATCTCATCTCACCTCATCTCATCTCACCTCATCTCATCTCACCTCATCTCATCTCACCTCACCTCACCTCATCTCATCTCATCTCATCTCACCTCACCTCACCTCATCTCATCTCACCTCATCTCATCTCACCTCATCTCATCTCATCTCATCTCATCTCACCTCATCTCACCTCACCTCATCTCATCTCACCTCATCTCATCTCACCTCACCTCATCTCATCTCACCTCACCTTATCTCATCTCACCTCATCTCATCTCACCTCATCTCATCTCATCTCACCTTACCTCACCTTATCTCACCTCATCTCATCTCACCTCATCTCATCTCACCTCACCTCACCTTATCTCATCTCATCTCACCTCATCTCACCTCACCTCATCACATCTCATCTCATCTCACCTCATCTCACCTCATCTCACCTCATCTCATCTCACCTCATCTCATCTCATCTCATCTCATCTCACCTCATCTCACCTCACCTCATCTCATCTCACCTCACCTCACCTTATCTCACCTCATCTCATCTCACCTCATCTCATCTCACCTCACCTTATCTCATCTCATCTCATCTCACCTCACCTCATCTCATCTCATCTCATCTCATCTCACCTCACCTCACCTCATCTCATCTCACCTCATCTCGCCTCATCTCACCTCATCTCGCCTCATCTCACCTCATCTCATCTCACCTCACCTCATCTCACCTCACCTCATCTCATCTCATCTCATCTCGCCTCATCTCACCTCATCTCATCTCACCTCATCTCATCTCATCTCATCTCATCTCATCTCACCTCACCTCACCTCACCTCACCTCATCTCTTCTCACCTCGCCTCATCTCACCTCATCTCATCTCACCTCATCTCATCTCATCTCACCTCATCTCATCTCACCTCATCTCATCTCACCTCATCTCATCTCACCTCATCTCATCTCATCTCATCTCACCTCACCTCATCTCACCTCATCTCATCTCATCTCATCTCATCTCACCTCACCTCATCTCTTCTCACCTCATCTCGCCTCATCTCACCTCATCTCATCTCATCTCACCTCATCTCACCTCATCTCATCTCACCTCATCTCATCTCACCTCATCTCATCTCACCTCATCTCATCTCATCTCATCTCACCTCATCTCATCTCACCTCATCTCATCTCACCTCACCTCACCTCATCTCACCTCATCTCATCTCATCTCATCTCACCTCACCTCACCTCATCTCTTCTCACCTCATCTCGCCTCATCTCACCTCATCTCACCTCATCTCTTCTCATCTCACCTCACATCACCTCACCTCATCTCATCTCACCTCATCTCACCTCACCTCACCTCACATCACCTCATCTCACCTCATCTCACCTCATCTCATCTCACCTCATCTCATCTCACCTCATCACATCTCATCTCATCTCATCTCACCTCACCTCATCACATCTCATCTCATCTCACCTCATCTCATCTCACCTCATCACATCTCATCTCATCTCATCTCACCTCATCACATCTCATCTCATCTCACCTCATCTCATCTCATCTCATCTCACCTCACCTCATCTCACCTCACCTCATCTCATTTCACCTCATCTCACCACATCTCACCACATCTCATCTCATCTCACCTCATCTCATCTCATCTCACCTCACCTCACCTCATCTCATCTCACCTCATCTCATCTCACCACATTTCACCACATCTCATCTCATCTCACCTCATCTCATCTCATCACATCTCATCTCATCTCATCTCATCTCATCTTATCTCATCTCATCTCCCCTCATCTTATCTCATCATATCTAATATCATCTCATTTCATCTTATCTTATCTTAGATACATTACCTGTGGGGTAGCAGCCAATTGTTCCATCCCTATTGCTACACTCCTCCCCCTTGTTGCAGCTTGTGGCGCTGCAGCTGAATCTTCCAACCTGGCAGACGCATCTCTCCGAACAGTCGTCCAGCAACACTGATGCACCCGACTGAAAAGAGTCGCTCATGTATTACAACACACTATCTTCTATCATCATTGTCCATCTGCACGTGACATCAGTGACTATTTCTGATTCTTTTCTGTTTTCTATAACATTATTTTATTTATAATAATGTTATTTTATATAACAGATGGAAACAGTTGGTCAGAAACCGATTGTAGTGATTTCAGCACAAATCAATGATTGTCTTTCATTCATGTAATGAAATGAACATTTTGATTTGAAGATTTCCTTTCAACCAAACTCATCTGCTGTAATGTGGATTTTTGGTCCAGAACAGATATTAGAACACTACCATGAATTTACCAGCATCAGTAGTAAATGGATTATTATTATTATTAATAATAATAATAATAATAATAATAACAAATAATAATAGATTTTATTTATATTGCGCTTTTCACGATAAAAACAAATAACCCTAACCCTAACCCTAACATAAACTAGATTATGTATCAGATTACAAAAATTAAGTAACTACAATCAGACCAGATTACATTTGAAAAAATGTGTAATTAGATTATAGTAACATTGTCAAGTATTCAGATTAGATTAAATTATCTTTGTAATCCGATGGATTTGTTACTGATTACAAAAATCTGAAGGTGATGAAGGTGATGACAGTTACCGTATAATACTGTCCATCCACGACACAACCACACTTCTCCACAGGAACACAGGCGACTCCATCAGACATGAGGCCTCTGTCACAGCGACACCCCTCCTGACACACGGGGCACGGACCCGACTGCTCCAGGGAGAAGCAGGTGGAGGAACAGGAAGAGGAGCACAGCTCGTAGTGACTTCCTGCTGGACATGTCACAGCTGCAGAG
>NC_061515.1:125000-160000 GCF_022379125.1 Scophthalmus maximus
GACGAATTGCCTTGATTTTGAAATGTGGTAGCGGGGAGCATCAAGTCATTCTGGCACGCTCATGCCTGAGACCAGTCCTGATGCGTGAAAACTCTAACAACTCTCCGAGCATGTTTAGGCCCTCAAAAGGCAGATTCATTCGGACCAGGAAGAGAATGAATAATTCCTTGGATTAAAGGTCTTAACGCTTGTTAGCGCTCGAGCCCTAATAAAACCTTCCAGCATCTCAAGATCAACATTTATTTGTTTCATACAAAAACAACAGTGAGGCCCAGTGACACCACACCAACAACTCTGGTTCTGGAGTTGCCATGTTGATGCATAGTTTTAAAAGTTATGATGGATGGATGATGGATGGATGAATGGACTGTGTTGCTTTCAAGTTTATGTGTATTCATGTGTGTGTGCATGTGTGTGTGTGTGTGTGTGCACGTCTTACGACAAAACTGTTCGGTTGACCATCTCTCCACTGAAGCTCTTGCATCTTGACAAGAAGTGCTGAACGCTGATAGGCTGTTGCACAGGGCGGAGGCGTGGCCTTGGTACATACACATATCGAAGACACAGTCTGTGAGGAAGGGCTTGTGGTCCAGTTTGCTGTGACACTGTCTGTATGGAAGAGAGAGAGAAAGATCATTTATTGAATAAAGAAACAGACTCCTCACCGGTCGGGTCTCTGTACTTTGGACAGGTGAGTTAAATGATGGACAGAAGTTCTCGACCAATGACTGGGAAGTCGCCTGAGAGACTTATCTCAAGTCTGCCTCAGCTTTCAATCATGGAGTGGCCCCAGTTTTTATAGCATCAAATAAATAACTTAATAACTCAGAGAGTGGACACTTGAACATACATCAATGTGATAACAACTACAAAAATGACAGGAAGCATGTATTTGATGTGTACGTTGACATTTTAGTTTGGTCCCTGTCCGATCTGTCCCACTCGCCTGCTGCTACAGAAGCTACTGTACCTGAATGGTCCACTCTTGTTTGCGATGATTCCACAGTAGCTCGGCTGGTTGTAGCGTTGGAGCATCGCCGGCTCGCACTCAGGACATTTCCCACCTGGACAGTCACTCGTGCAGCCGGCGTCTCCTCCTGCCTGGTTTAAGGACATTCACATGGAAAACTATTGTAAACATGATGTATATTTACATTCAGTAATAATGTATGTTGACTGACTATGTGGATTTAAAGGAACGGGTCATATTTTCCATAGTTACATTGTCAAGGTCTCAAGGGTAACTTCATTACATTTTGATGTTTTTAAAATATGGCAATTTTAAATATATATATATATATTACTGTATTATATTATTATATTACTATATTACTGCTGTTACTCAACAGCATATTACTGTATACATTTCTCCTCTCAGGCGTTGGAAATGTTTTTGATGTTCAAGTAGTTTCAAAGGTTAATTCGTTAATTTTATTTTGAAGTAATCAAAAAGTTTAGATTTTATTATTGTTGTAATCTTATGGATTACGTTACTGATTACATAAATTGCCATATGATTATGATTTGTAATCAGTGACTGTACATTTCAAAGTACAACAGAAGAATGGATCATGTACTTGTTCACTTCTCCATCAGTTGGAGTTGTGTTTGTCAGGAGTCTCACTCGAACTCACCTTCCAGCTGTGACCGAACGCACGGATGTGTTCATGCTTGGTGCCGTCAGGTTTCAGTAAGTCATCACCAGCTTTACCATTATAATTTCCACACAAACCTGATAATGAGAAACAGACAACGACCACAGCATTTACACAACAGATTGTGTAGTATTCATACGATTACGTAATCAGATTACAAAACAATAAGTAACTATGATTACAGATTGACTGACTACATTTGAATGTAATCTGACCCGACCTGCCCGTTGCTCTGGGAACTGACTCATACTGTTCTTGCTCAGTGAAATGGGCCTGTGTTTTAAAATTTTGCAATAAATGTTGAGATTTTGTGACCTGAGTCATATGATTAGATATAAAGCTATTTTAACCTAATAACCACAAAGCTGCTGTCATATGTTTGTGCATAAACCCGACTCACCAGTTGTCGCAGAAGAGTATGAACTGGGCAAAGTCAAGCTGACGTGACTTTTCCAGTTGAACTTGAGCGTCAAACCGAAATCGGTCGTCACAACACCAAAGAAGCCTCGTCGGAACACGGAGAGCCTCCCACCTTCCAGGGAGTACGGCAGATTCACCGTGCGACTGTTCACCTAGGTGGGTCAGGTGATACACTGTAACAACACTGTAACCACGTCATCTGTCATTGAGCTCTTCAGCTCCTGCAGCAGCACATTGTGATTCCTCATCAGTACTGAGAGCGTGTCAGATATATTCAGAAGGTGAGGTACAAATATTACATTCAGGAGTTGACATACAGACGTGATACAACTAAAGTCTGCCCCATTGGTATGTAAGTGTCAGTTATGATACTGTAACAACACGTCGACACACTGATCCACAGGGTTGGGTAGTCAGGGAGTTTACATGTAATCTGGATTACGTCTACAGATTACAAAACATAAGGAACTGTAATCAAACCAGATTACATTTGAAAAAATGTGTAACTAGATTATAGTTAACGTGTCAAGGTCTCAAGGATTACTTCATTACATTTAGATGATGTCTTAAAATAAAAATAAAAATTCTTTTTTGAAACATATAACATTACTCCTGTCAGGTTGCCAGTTTTGTTAATGTTTTACTTTGTTCTTCTATGATTTTCAGATTATGATAGTGCTGTTTTTGTTTGTTCTGTAAATGCTGAATAAGCTAAATGCATTTTGTTTGCATTGAAATATTTTAGATGTTTAAAGAGATTGAAAAAATACATTTGTGGAACTAAAGAATTTGTGCTTACATCCATTTTTTGGTATAAGTTGAAATATTTTCAATGTTTGATTTTAGTAATCCTAAATTATTCCGATTAGATGACATAATTTTTGTAATCCAATGGATTATGTAATTTATTACAAAAAATTCCATGTGATTTGTAATCAGTGACTGATTTACATTAACAAGTAATCTGACCGGACCCTGATCCACAGAGTGAAGTGGAGACGTACAGTAAATACAGTAGACTGATCTCACCAGTATGTTCCCCGGACTGGAGCGACTCATGCTCACAGTCAAGTTACCAAATACAAGAAGCGAGACGGACTTGGTGTAAGCCACGGCCTTGTTGTTGCCCCGGTTCTCATTCTGGACCAGGACCTGGAACGGGACCAGGTCCTGCTCTGATTCCTCTTTGTGTTGTGACAGAATGTAGGTACAAGTTCCCTGGAAATCAAACCGCCGATTGTCAAAGGTTTGGTAGTGGGGGTCTCCAGCGGCTCGGCATGTTGCAAAGGATGTTGGGTAGCAGCCCCTGACACCATCCTTCAGGAGACACTCCTTGTTCTTCCTGCATCTCGATGATTTGCACTTGAGGAGAGAATATCAGTGAAAAAACAAACACTGATGAATAAAAAAAAAAGCTTTTTATCTTTATATTCTATATTTATTTTGTTCATAGTTTATTTATTTTAATAAAGATAGACAAACATACAGTGAAACAGAAAATTTATAATTATAAAAAAAATATATATAATAATTATATAATGAAAATGGGTCTGGTTGTGGAGTCATCAACCCACACACACACACACACACACACACACACACACACACACACACACCAACCTTGGCTTTCCCATTGACGCATTTGCAACTGGTGGTGCAGGTGTTATCACCCCAAAAAGAGGTGGCTGGTGGGTAATATCTTCCCTGGTATTGACATCCACATCTGGCCTTACGAACGCAACTATAACACACACACACACACACACACACACACACACACACAGCCGCATTAGTATGAGCAGGTTGGGAAGTGGCGGATTACATGTAATCAGATTACAAAAATAAGTAACTATAATCAGACCAGATTACATTTGAAAAATGTGGAATTAGATTATAGTTTCTTATTGTCAAGGATTAATTGATTATTTTTATTATGTCTGACTATTATTAAGATTCTACATGAACCAGCTTGGTTTTTTTTCTCATATAAACAATAATTATTACTAATTAAGACTAATTGATATGTTACCTGTCTCCACTGAGCACCAGTCCTCTGTCACACTGGCATCCCTCCACACAGGGCTCTTTACACTCCTGTTCGTCTGGGGACACACAGGAGGCCGGACAGGCCGAGCCACAGGACTCATAGTGACGTCCCTCTGGACAGGGGAGGGCTGGGGGGGGGGGGGGGTACAACTTTGTGTCAACATGTGCTGCCCGACACGGTTCTCATGCCTCAGACCAAACTTTGTGACCAGTTCTTGCAGATACAACATTATTCAAGAGAAACAGCATTTGTTTGCTTCTTTACTTACGACATTTTGTAACCGTTCTCCACTCAGGGCTGACTTTGACTCCTCCAGACAGACATGCATCGACATAACTCTTCAAGTTATCACAGAGAATCTGCTTTGCACCTGAACAAACACACAGAAACAGGAACAACGTAGATCCTGAGCAACGGGCCTGGTCCACGGTGGATCGTCTGACTGCATCTCTACATACAAAGATCATTTCTGACGGTTTGGCCGGTCACAGCTGGTGAATATCAGTCAGTGTTCGTGGTCAAACATCAACGTTTGCCAAAGTGTCTAATGATCTAAATAATTCAACTGAGGGAGTTTGTTTTCTTCTGTCGCTGATGATATCAGCTGGAACGACTTTGTGAGAGTTTGATTGTTTTGTACATTCTGAGTCGAGAAGTGTTTTCGACCAACAGATGAACGGTTACAGTTACAGTGAGGACCATGAAATACATCTTTCAATCAGATTCATTTCTTCACAAACTCTTCTGACTTTCATGCAGTGAAACAATAAAGGTTCAGTCTTTACCTTTGTTGACGCAGATGTCGTAGACACAGTTGTCCAGGTACAAAGTGGGTTCAATGAGTTGGTGGCAGGAGGAAAATGGCCCATCTGTCTTTGTCAGGATCCCACAGAATTTGGACTTTCTGAAGTGGGCCTGCTTCTTCTGTGAACACTGGAAACACTGACCAACACATTTATCCTGACAGGACGGATCAGAATCTTTCACCTTCCACGGCAGGACCATCTCCTGCACAGCAGAGGCGCTGGAGCCTGTAAGAGACAACACAAGGTCCTGGCTCCATGAACGCCATAGTGACAAACTCTTTCAGTGGATGTTGGAAGTTACATTATGGCCACACTGGGTCCAACTTGTTCCACCGAACCAGCTCTCCTGTTATCTCCTGTTATCATCTCATATCCCCCTGCTCACCTCCAGGCAGGTCATCTTTCTTGTCTCCGTTGTAGTTTCCACAGAGGCCGCCCAGATGTTCGTGGTAGGAGAATGGCACAGTGATGTACAGCCTCATGTTCCAATCGTATTTTACAGTGAGGCCAGAGTCAGTGCTGACAACAGCATAGCTTCCACTCTGCTTTACAGCGAGCAGGCCGCCCACCAAGCTGACAGGTAAATACTGAAGTTCTCCATTAACCTATAGGTACAATAAGAGTAGAAGAAGAATTAAAACTAAATGGGAATCTGTAGCATTGCATATGAACGAAGATGTGTATATATATATATATATACATATGAATGTGTGTGTGTGTGTGTGTGTGTGCACATGTGAATAAATAGATGTTATGTTTGCATGAACATTATTGAAGGAATTATGTTTGACTTTTGTGCATTGATTGTTCCAGAAGGAATCTGTTACCTGTACTCGTCCTTTGTGTCTGCCAATGACAAGTGTCTGGTTGTGAGCACTGACAGTTACAGTCCTGACAAACGAAACTCGACTGGAGCCTCTGTGGTCATTCTTGGTCATCACAGTGAAAGGCACGAGGTCCGATGCCCTCTTTGCTACTGTTGCCATAACGTAAGTGCAGGTGCCCTGGAAGACATGTTATTATGTAAGTGTAGCAAAGTCCATTATAAAGATTTGTGGCACCATCATCCTGTACAGCCACAAGGAACAAACTTGGTGTGCTGTACAAACTTTATTCAACAGATGACGTGAGAGGTCACCAGTGAGTTTGGTCATGACAGGTAATAAGCATCTTGAGTTATTAGAATATATGCTATAGGCCACACCTCAGATTTTGATCAAAACTTGCCCCCAGAGCAAATTTGGTGAAATTCTTTTGAGTGGTTATTGAGATACACGTTTGTGGCGCCCTCTATAGGTTGGTAACCAATGCTTTTAGTAAAACTGTAGCTAATCACAGCTGTTAGTTATGATTGGACAAATGGTTCCTCTAAGCCCCGCCCCTTTGCAAAGACATTTTGGCTAGTAGCGGCCATGTTTTTCGACCAACCTCGCTCATTTTAATAGAAATTTGTATTCTTAATAGCAAAATTGGTGTTGGTAAAGTCAAAACCATACCTGGAAGTCATAGCGCTGGCCATCAAATGTCAAGTAGTGGGGGTCACCGACCGCTCTGCAGGTTGCTGTGGAAACGCTAACGCATGCTCCTTTTACACAATGTTCGTGTGCTGAGCATTTCATGTCTTCACAGGGATCCGCGGGCGGAGGAGGCAGAGGGGCATCTGCAGGAAATACAAACACACCCTGCACATGTGTATACTGTACATGTACTGTAGCACAATGACAGATAAAAAAACACCCATCATCCATTGATCATTGTTATGTCTGTAGGGAATCTACCCGTGTAGGTCTGTGTACACTACCTTCAGAACAGATTACAGCTGTTCCATACGCGTGGCGATTTTTCCTGCCGTAGACGTAGACTGCCATCTGGGCGTCACCTTCCACTGTCACGTGCCTCTGCAGTGTCCCCACGTTTACATTCGCCCACACCCAGCGCTTCTGATGCCTGTCCCTCTGCCACGTAGGCGAGATACACTTTCCCCCCGTACACCACTTCACACTGCCCGCCCCCTCCCTCTCTGACACAATAGCTATGGTACTTTCAAACCCGCCAACTATCTCCACTGCCCAATCAGTGGCAAGCTTGTGTGTAGGGGTCAGCGTGATCATGAAGGGGTTGAGTTTGTAACCAGTGCCGAGAAGCAGAACCATGACGTTCTTGTTGCTCTCGACGACCAGTGGACGTTTGGTGAATAATTTCTGAAAGGTGACAATCCCGGCTTTCCTCAGCATCCTGTTGGTGAAGGTGGAACATATTTAGAGTACTTGGTTGGATACAGTGCATATAGCTCAGGTTTAGATGAATTCAGGAATATATATTTTTCATTGTTTCATTTATAGTAAATAGTAACATATTGACATGTATCTTACACTATGGCCAGTACAGTCCCCCACCCCCAGCCTGGTTCTGTCAACAAGTTCTTCCTGTTTAACTGGAGCTGAAGTGTTTTGCTTATCGTGGGAACTATTTGGTTTACGATGTAAAGTGCCCTGAAATAATAATGCAGTCATTATGCTCAGTTGTCAAGGAGTTGACCCTCTTCCTGGCGGTCCTGCCTCTGTGTTTTACTTTAGTTGTTCCCCATTTGGTGCCTGGTGGTACCTGTAAAGACCCCTGACCTTTACGAGGGCGTTAACCATGCGTTGGTAAAGGAAATAAAGGCAGACAATGTTTGTGACGTACCTCCTGTCACCACGAGAGGCACTATTTTAGGAAACGGTTGAAATGGTCGTATTTACCACATAAGACATAGTTCGTTGTATGACTTGTTGGAAACAAACTAAACTAACTTAACCTGTTGTCTTTGGCCTGTGCTTGAGATCAGCCTTTTTGCCCAATTTCCCATAATCATGAAATCCTGATCTTGTAATCATGCCTCAGTGTCATTGTCATGAACACAATTTCTATGGAATGAGGGAATTTCTTCAAATGTATAATTTACTGTAACTCAGAAACAGGAGGGGAGATCGGACCATATTTCCTGCCACACGTTTGTTGAGACATAAAACCTTGACGTAATTATCCAATTATTTTCTTGTAATTATCACATCTTTTTTGAGAGTGAGAAAGTAGCTCATGTTTGTGAGGTACGACATTCATAATTACCAGACTTTTGTATTTGGTGAATACAACCGGCTGGCTGTGGCTCAGGGGAAAGAGCGGGTCGTCCACTAACCAGCAGGGCGGTGGTTAAATCCCCCAGTCCTCCAAAGTGTCCTTGGGCCCTGACGGCTGCGTCGGCAGTGTATGAATGATGTGTGATAGAAAAGGATCTGTGTATACAAGCGCTGTATGAATGTGTGATGTGACTTGAGCTGTAAAGCACTTTGGACGGTTGATAAGACTAGAAAAGTACAGAACAGTCCACTGACGCTTTGTTTCCAAGGGCTCTGTATATACATAGTGTACACTATGTGCAAATGTTTTAGACACTTCAGATTCTTATGTATCACGCCATATTCTCAGGGAAGCAACTGATCAGTTTCAGATTCATTTACAACATACAAGCAGCCATAAAGAGCTATCTCCAGAGAGATCGTTTTAGATATAGAGTTCATTGATTATTTACAGATGTATTTGTCGTAGGACATTTTTCAAATGGACTGAATGTATGTTGCTCTTTTCTAGTCTTATCGAGCACTCAAAGCTCTTTACAGTACAAGTCACACTCGTTCATTCACACACATTCACACAGCGATGATATTTACTGAGCTTCTTCTGTTCACACACTGCCGGTCGAGCCGTCAGAGGCGACTCAGGACAAGGACACTTCAGGATGCTGACTGGGGGAAGCAGGGATCGAGCAACCGACCCTCCG
This sequence comes from Scophthalmus maximus, assembly GCF_022379125.1. NCBI lineage: Eukaryota > Metazoa > Chordata > Actinopteri > Pleuronectiformes > Scophthalmidae > Scophthalmus > Scophthalmus maximus. The sequence continues at coordinate 133,749 of NC_061515.1, forward strand.
GTTTGTGGACAACCTCTCCACCTCCTGAGCCACAGCCGCGCCCCCTTTTCATTGAACACAATGTTAGTATCTAGATGGTCAGATGGATCGGTATGTAGACAGACTTCGACAGTGTCACATTTGACTCAACTGTTTGGTTGAGCGACTGCCCCTGTGCAGTGTCACCTCGGTGTCGTCTTCAGTAGATACTATCGCTGCCCAGGCCTTGTCAATCCAGGGTAGCAAGTATTCTTTACCCAGGCTTGCCACTGGAGGGAGCTGTTCATACACAAGTTCACACCATGATGTCAATAGCAGACATTGGTGGCCTGCTAAGACAGCTACCGGCCGCTGGGATCGAATCTGTGTGCCGGTAAAACTTCCCTGACCACGTACAAGGAAGGATGTGAAGGGTTCCAGGGTAACGGTCAATACCTTTCCATGACTCCACTTAAGTCCATCGTTTACCTTCACCTTAGCGCCACCAGGTATGATGTCGATGCGGTTGCGGCTATCACCATTAACAATAGCCAGTAGCGCGTCCATAGTAAAGAAGCGTCCCTTTGGTGTGAACACCATGAAGTGAGTACCCAGCTCTTCATTTGGCGAAACCACTGTGCCGTCTCCTGTGCGGTAGCGTTGGTTGAAAGACACTACAGAGATTTCAGCGCTCGATGAGATTCGAACAGCAGAATTTGCATTAACAAACTGCTGCTGCAGCTCGGCTTGAGGTGGCAGAGGAACCCACTGGCTTTTGCCTGCAGAGAGCGTGAGCTGCTTGGAGAAACCCAGTGAAGCCACCTGCAGAACAATTCATATTCATAATATTCATTCTTAAATATTTACTAGCTTCAGTAAAAGAAACTGGGCACTTCTTGGAAATGCAAAATGAGTGTAAAACATGTGAGTAAGGCGTCGAACCTCACAGTGTGAAGTGCCTTGAGATAATGTGTGTTGTGATTTGGTGCCATACAAGTTGAATTGAATTGGTTGGAAGAGTGTTTATCATATAATATTATTATATATTAAAGAGGGCAAAGGGAAGCAGCAGTAACGATAATCAAAATAAAACACAATGGAAACATTTGCACTGTCAATATAGCTGAATAAGAATAGATAGTGAGTGTTGGTAAATCAGATGTCTAGAGAGCAGATCTCAAATATCTTTGTTGAAATGCAGCATTTTACAAATTTACCTTACACTTATATTTGTGTTTGCCAAGATACCGGCATCTTCGTACTGCGGGAGCGATCAATTGTGATCATTTATACGGCGTTTTGGAAAGTAGCATTGTCCAGCTCATCTACGAACAGATATGATTCTCACCTTGATGTGAACATTGGCATCAGAACCCTGAGCCGTCAGGACCACGTGGAGACTCTGCTTATCTTTAAATGATTTCCGGTAGTCAGGAAGAAATGTTGTGATAAACTCTTTTCCTGTGGAACAACCATGACATACTGGAGAAGAGAAAACAGGAGTCAGACTTCATACTTACTATACTTTTTACGTTAATATATTTTTGACCTCTTACAGTAATACCTGGCAAGAGTGCAGCAGCCAAACACATCACGAGAGCCTTTATCTCCATAGCTGATGGAGAAAGACAAACCACAGGAGTAAAACTGTATCAATAGAGGATTAGACAGATATTAATGGTCATTTTGACAGGTTTGTTATGAAAAGATTATTGAGCATTATAAGCAAGTCAGAAATGAAGTATTATTACCTCTAATAGCAATAGAAGTCACAGCAATACAAGCGTTATTAATAACAAGAAGAGTAGTGAAGGTCGCACTGACATTAACACGACCATGGATGATGACTGATGATTATGATAATACATTTTATATAAGCAGCTCCTCAAACACACAACTTAAATACATAATGCACCGTACACCAATATTGCAAGAAGAGTAAATACCGCATATCAATGTTTTAATGTAATGAATTAGTATTAAAATCTTCATAATGTAGTCATCCTCATAATCTTGCTTACAAGGAAATGAAAAAAGAAAGAAAAGGCTCCAGAATTCCACAAATCCTAAAACATATCACAAAAAGAAAAACAATTTTAAAAGATGGACTGTAGTTATATGGATGAAGCTCTTTTCTAGTATATCAACCAACCCAAGTCACATTCATCCGCTCACATATCATTCATACAGCGCTGGCACAGTTAGGCTTAAGTGATGATATGGAAGAGCTGGGGATCGAACCATCAACCGTCCGGTAAGTGGACGACCCTCTGAGACACAGCCTCACATGTAATAATGCTGATTATCAGACAGCACAATGTTAATTACAAATGAAACCTGCAGAGTGGCAATAGTGGAGAAACGAAGAGTAACTGCTAATTTAAGAGCACATCTTCCCATCTGTTCCATACAACATATTGAGTATATATATCATTTAAATATAAAAGGTTGGTGGATGAGCCATAGTTTTCAAGAGATTAACTCAAATTTACACTTACACACTTAAAAAGAAAGATTCAATGTCCTTAAATAAAACCCTGATTGCACAAGCACAAGACATCCACACTGTACCTGCAGCTGATGATGAGAGGCTGCAGCTGAAGGACTTCAGCACAACTTATATATGCGAGAGACTGAAGCGCGTGAAGCAACATTGCATGGTTGATTTGTTTGACTGAAAAGAAAATGAAATAGGTGTGTTTGTGTTTGCTTTGCAATTATTTTTGGGTTAACAGTGGGCAGGTGTTAAGTGATGCATCACCAAGCTGTTTATTCGATCTCTATCATCATCTGTATTCAGTTTATTTGTTACTGAGTTTACAGAAGCCACCTCCCTTTTGATTCCAGTAGTAATGTGTTAATTGGAAGTGGAGAGAGGGAATATTAATGCATATATATGTAGACTCTGTTGCCCTGTAAGAATGACATCATTTTCTGAGGCATATTTCCATCAGGTTCCAGTAAGAGAAAGGCTCTGATGCTTGAAAACTGTATTTGTGTTTTATTTAAAAAGGTTTGACTTTTGTTTAAATCTATTTACGCCATTTTGTGTGAAAAGAACAACAGGAATAAGTAGATAAGAGAAGTTGGTGATCTGTGTGTCAGTGTGTTGCCGGGGGGGGGGGTATATATCCCATTATATACACAGTGTTGTTCTGTTTCTATCTCCATGCTACACTGTACTCAACACACTTCACCCATGTGCAATTCGAGCCTGACCTCCAAGTCAGAGCCGCCCGAGCCCTTGGGCCCTGAGCAGAATTTGATTTGGGTTAAATTCCACACAAACCTCTGCACATGTGACACACGATCAGTGAAACATGGTCCAATGAAGAGAGTTCATGATAAGTGAAACAAAGTGTTTTCAAACGCTTTGAACTCAGAGTCCGAGTGAGTCAGTCGATATCAATCACATCTCATTACTTTAATTACTTAATTACCACAACCACAGTTCAGTCATTAGATAAGTAGTTCTTAAACACGTCAACACTAATACTTTGTTCTGTAACTCTAATTTCTATTGGTCCTCGACATAATGTTATGCCAGCCTGCCTGTTTCCTCTTCCATTTCCTCGTGACTCATTTATTTGTTCGCTCTTGTTTTCTCTCCGAAGCATCACAAAGCAACGTGGCTGCCTGTAAAACAAATATGTATCCTGAAGGAGGAGATGGTTAAGCCCAGTGGTTGTGTGCACAACGACATGCATATTGCAACATTTTTGGTCGATAATTTCATAAGGCCACCGAGTCCGTATCACAACATTTTTCTGTTATTGCACGGCACAAGCAAGGTTTACAGTGACAGTCCCGGACTTTGCAAAGGATGTGGTGTCATGGTGAAATGAAAAGTACAGTAAAGTACAGTACGAAAAGAAATATGTGAATATCATTCACATGATCGATGACTTATTGAATTGATTTTAATTGGATTTACCACTGGGGTTGAAGAGGTCCTGCAATTCACGAAATATCAGAGATTTATATTCACATGCAGTAAAGGAAGAGGTTTGAATGTTCTTGATTCATGAAGGAACATCCTCTCACTCCGTCCGAACAAAGTGGGACGGAGCAGCGAGTTCTTCTTCATCTGTTTTTGAAAATGTCCCGTTTTGGACATTTTCCTGCGTAACACTCGAGACAAAACTCTGAATGAAGTAGTGAGTAAACACAGAAACAGGAAACAGACGATCTGCATTGTTTTTTACATTACATTCATCCAGCAGACACTTTTGTCCAAAGCGACTTATAGATTAAGGACCAGGGTCGGAGTCGAACCTGCGGCAGGACTCCAGCCTCCGTACATGGGGCGCCGGAGCCACCAAGAGAGCTAACAGTCGCCATTTTAGAAACGGATGTACGTCAAGAAGCCGAGTGCATGGAGTGATCATAACAGTTTATGATCATAACGGTATTTACTTGCTGAAAAACTGTGCCGTAAAGAAGAGGATTTTTTCCCCACCAGAGGGCAGACATGAGGTACTGGAAGATTTCTTTCCATGTACACTGCAGTGAAGAATTTTTTTTTCAGTGATTACACTGTTAAACACTGTAAAACCTATAACTGACGCGTATCCACATCATTGTGCTTCACAGAGTTAAATTCTGTTAAACACAGGGAAGGAAAAGCAAGCAGGGATCCCTGACCCTGACCCAGAGCAAGGCAGGTGCATTACACCTGGAAGAACTGTAATCTGTAAACACACGGACGGATCTCAGAGAGAGAGAGAACTGTACTGTACTGTACATACGACGTGCTTCACCACTGAGGACAAAGTGAACGAAGAAAGGCCACGAGTTAATTCTGGACACAGGATGTTTGGCTCCGCGGAGAGTCGGCGATGCCAACAAAGAGGGTTAGGGTTGGAAGTGAGGCTTTGAGATGGAAAGAACGAGACTGAGCCAGAGAGCTGGAGGGGAACACACACACACACACACACACACACACACACACTCACTACAACATATTATACAACATTATACACTTTGGAGCTGCTGTTTCTAGCTACAATATCTGACCATGTAACGTAACCTGTTACTCTGTTGCTTCTGAATAAAGGGCAACAGGAATGAAGGAGACAAACCTGGAATGGGACGAAACGAACGGCAGGAGGAGGAGACTGAAACTGAATTGAAAGGATACGTTAAGGAACGAGTTCGACGGGACAAACGTCTTCTGTGCTTCATCCCGTCTCTCGGATGGAGCACGAGAGAAACAGTTTACAGAAATATCTTTAATTTAACAGAGATCTACAATAATGTACATGTGACGAAGTGTGTTAAGATCTTTGGCACAAGCTTCCTGCTGCTACAGACAGAAAACATACAACATACATGTTTTTTTAAATCTCTGCACTAAAGGAAACGGCGAAGGTTTACTTTCCCTTTTTGACTGATTCGTCTCTTATGTACAGTTATTGTCCATATGTACATTGTGCTTGTTTATTTGTTGTTAAGTATAGCTGGGTAAAAAAACAACTTGGTCTCTCTCTCTCTCTCACACACACACACACACACACACAGAGTCCGCAGCATCATTAGTGTTAATGCGACATCTCATCCAACTTTTCGTCACAAAGACACTTTTTGGCAAAAAGATTTCATCCAACATGTCATAATACATGAAGATATTAAAATGAAACACATCTGTGATGCGTCAATATGTATATGAAATGATAAAGTGCACATTAAATGTCTTTGGTTTACTGCAACGACGCCTGTCTGACATGAACTGTGTCCGTGCCCTAACCCACATCAGGGTCTGATCTCTGCTGGATAACACTTCCCTGTACGCATGATACTGACACACAGTCGGGCTCCATTGTCCTGCAGGAACTCAGCTCCTGAATCATCACTTTTAAAAGATCCCGTCGAAGTAGAATGAAGTGCTCTTGTTGAAATGTCTCGACGGACTTCTGCAGGAGCTCTGCCGTCACGGAGCAGCAAAGACGTTCTGTATTTCTACGATTTTCACCTCTCGCTCCGGGATATCCACTTCTATCGAGATCTTCAGCTCCTCAGGGATCTTCTCCGCCGACGAGCTGCGGCTGGAGAGCTTGTCCATCTCCTCCTCCATCTTGGAAATGCGTTCGGCGACGCAGTGGGCTGTGAGTCTGGCCTCGGGGTCGTGGTCCCAGCATTCCTGTATCGTGGCGCAGATCCCCGCCACGCCCTGTAAACAGAGAAAGAGGACAGTGACGTCACACCGTATACATTAGAGTACAGTAGGATGCAGTAGGATGCAGTAATATACAGTCGGATGCAGTAGGATGCAGTAGGGTGCAGTATGATACAGTCAGATGCAGTAGGATGGAGCAGGGTGCAGTATGATACAGTCGGATGCAGTAGGATGCAGTAGGGTGCCGTATGATAAAGGAGGATGCAGTAAGATGCAGTAGGATACAGTAGGGTGCAGCAGGATGCAGTAGGATACAGTAGGATGCAGTAGGATACAGTAGGGTGCAGCAGGATGCAGTAGGATACAGTAGGATGCAGTAGGATGCAGTAGGGTGCCGTATGATAAAGGAGGATGCAGTAAGATGCAGTAGGATACAGTAGGGTGCAGCAGGATGCAGTAGGATACAGTAGGATGCAGTAGGATACAGTAGGATACAGTAGTCCAGTTGTAACACTGACGGAAGGTGAAGACAATTCACTGTTCATTAAGCAGCAGCATCTATCGTTCATTCACGCAATACTTGTACCTTAAATAAAGTCTTTAAAAACCAAATACTTTTGTACTGGAAACTGACAAAACTTGATTTAATTAAATTGATTCTTTTAACATAAACAATAAATAAATGAGTCCTATGAATCGTCCTTTAACCTTTCACCTCATGATCTTTAACACTGAGGTCAAGGAACAGTAGGGAGGAAAAGACGACACGAAGGACGATCCGACTCCACCCTAGGTCTTAACATACCAATATTTTACGTCCAGCCTGTACTGCTGCCCCTTGTGGCCAAAAACTCTGTTAATGTAGCTTCAATTAATTTAAAAATAAATGTTACTGTTGGTGCACAGATATAGTTTTTTTTATCCAAACAGAAAACTCTTCTTCTCAGCAGACATGAAATGAACTACTCACATTAATTTAGGCTATGTACCAACAGAACCTTCATTGATGTGAACATGATATGAGGTGACTGTACACACATTATGATGTGTGTCTGACCTGGTGCCTGATCCAGGCGTCGGGGATCTCCGGTCGTCCTCGGTCCCTCAGCACGTTGTCCTTCATGCTCTCCACACACGGGTGCTCTCGCACCTTGGAGCCGTACGCAGGCTCGTAGTCCTTCACCTCTGCAAACACAAACACCTCCAAGTGTTAATCATCGTCCGAGTCTCAGGTGAAGAGCAACGTCCATGTGTGTGTGTTGAAGTGTTGACAAAGTAGATTAAACAGTTTATGACTGAGTGAAACGTGAAACAGGTGATGAAGTGTAAACGCATCCATGTATGAGCCCAGTTCATCCCAAACCACACGGCAGATTTTCAGCTGCCAGCTTTGTAAACTGGCACCAATAACGCCGACAGAGGGAAATGTTCTTTTTTTAATGATGTCTCCATGGGAAGGAAAAGCGTTGGTACTTGTATGTTGATTATATATGATAAGGACTAATCAGCTTCTGCTAAAAAAAGCTATTTCTCACAACCTCAGACTGTACAGAACACCAAATTACACATTATAAATATTTTGTGTTGAAGAACTAGCAGAGAAAATCGAGTGTATAACATTTAAACCATAAAAAATTTCAAAACAAAGTTCTGGGAATGAGTCCAGACATCATGGAACTGAACAGTCAGTCTAAATACAAAAATCTTCATTCACCAATCTGAGCCAGGAAATATGTCACAAATATTAGATGCATTATTTCTGTTATTACATTTTACACACAACCTGTGAAACATTAAGAATGATCTATTTCTCTGGTCTCTGAAATGAAAATGTTTACGTATATATATATATATATATATATTTAATGTAATACAATCTGTTCTCATCTTGCAAGTCAGTGTCCAGAGGAAAACTCAGATTACTGTGTTCATATGACACAATACGCAAGTTTTACTAACACGTGAACTGATCGAGTTTTAACAAGACGTCTTTAAACCTGAGGTTCAACGTTGTGAACAACGTAAACATAGTATTTTTATTGCTTACTGTCTACATTGATACTTCTGAGGCAAAACTTGAATACTCCTGAAATACTCATTAAAAGTCAGCTAGACAGTTATCAGGCAGCTAATATTAACTAATTAGCCGCGGAGCTCAAACTGATCAAATGTGAAAGTCACAGAAATGAGGAGTTTGTGTGAAATCAAGTGACTTTCACCTGAAACAAACTTCATCTGCGGTTGAAGATTAAAGTGGAATGACTTTAATTTAAAAGTGACTTTCTGGATGTCAAATGGTTGAAGTTGAAATACTTTGTATTCTCAGTGTTAATTAGCAGGATGGTACTGTACGATGAAATCGAGGGGGAAAGCTTCAGTAGTTTTCTATAAATCAGGTCACTGCCGTCCACAAACACAGGAAGTGGGAAGGTCTGAGTGGAAACGTTGGATTAGAAGTTGGAGGGACTGGGATTAACAGAAACCCAGACTACCCCGGGCCTGGAATTAAACGTTTATAATGAATGTTTTCTCAGTAATTAGTGTCATAACATGAATTAAAAATTACTGAACGGTGTATTTCAATAATAGTGGAGTTTCTCTGAGGTTCTCGACTCAGCAGGAGAACGTGTCAGATCATGTACTGACAGTAAAGTCTGGTCACAACAAACTATTATAACTATCTTTTAGCAAACTCTACTCGGACAGCTAGCGAGCAGCTAATCGTCTTCAGTCAGCATGTAAATATGCAACACATTGATGAGCCTGGTATTTCCTTCTTAGCTCCTGGCAAAGAGAAAAGAATCTCACAATAAAAACAAAGGATTTTTTTCTTAATGTTCCTGAAAAACTGTTTTTTTAATTCAACGAAATGCCCATTTGTTCCTGTGCCTTCTTCCACAGATGGATGTGACCGCCGCCCCCTCAGCAGCTGTCTCAGCACCGGACTGTTCTTCAACCTCAGCTCCCGACGCGCCCACAGGCTAATTCAGGACACGTCAATAAAATACATGTGCTACAACTGAGCACAACAACACCAGCGCCTGGTTCTGTCCATCATCCTCTCCCCTGTAGTGGGAGGGGAGGTGGAGGAAACACACACACACACACACACATGCACACACAAACACACACAAACACATACACACACACACACACACGAACACACATACACACACAAACACTCACACTCTCTCTCACACACACTCTCTCTCACACACACACAAACACACACACACACACACACACAAACACACATACACATACACACACAAACACACACAAACACACACAGACACACACATGCACCCACACACACACACACACATACACACACACACTCACTATCTCTCTCACACACACACACACACACATACATACACAAACACACACACGCGCGCACACACACACACACACACACACACACAAACACACAAACACACACAGACACACACATGCACCCACACACACACACACACACACACACACACACACACACACACACACACACACACACACACACACACACACATGCAGAGCCATCTGAAACAGGTACAGTGTCGACTCAACATCTCTCTCGTTGATTTCCTGACCAAACAAGGGCAACTGAAGAGTCCACATTGCCTCTCACATTTCCGTCATTCCTCAGATTCCTGCTGGAGCTGAGGTTGGAGGTGATGACTGACAGACGAGACCATCAGCTTCTCTGTTGAGCCACAAACCCTCACTCACTGCGGGAACATGTAACCTGAAGCTAGAGTTCACTTCATTAAACATGAAATTGGTAAATGGAATAAAATGACATATCCCTTTTCTAGTCTTATTGACCACCCAGTGCGCTTTACAATAGAAGTCACATTCATTTCTATCACACATCATTCATACAACAGCCGTCAGGGGCAATACAGGGTTAAATGAGACTAAAAGGAGCCATGGATTGAACCATCGACCTTCTCGGTAAGTGGACAACCCTCTATCTCCTGAGCCAACTCAACACTGTTAAAACATGGAGGCAGTAGGTGAATATGACTACAACAATTTGTCAACGTTGACTTTCCAGTTGTGTACTTCTCTCGCAGGATGCCTCCTATCATAATAGACATTATCATATTTGTTAAAGCAACTATAAACTTAATTTTTCTTTTTAACTTTGGCACCCTCCAGTGGTAGGAATGGAAGTCACTGTCGACCCGACTACCAGCTGTGAATACAAGACAAACTTTGTGTCAATTCCAGCTGAGAAATCCTCGGTGTGACTGACGACCTCCTGTTTACACGCTTCACCTCGAGCAGGTTCTCCGTTACCAATGCGAGCGCGTGCCCGAGCGTCAGACGACATCATACTTTCCCACTTCCTAAACACAGGTATTTATTATTGCAGTAGCGTCTGTCGGTGCACTGACCTCCTACAGCCTCACACCTGGACGTCATCTCCCACAGAACCAGGGCCATGGAGTAGATGTCAGTCTGCTTGAAGGACTCGGTGTTCTCCAGATCCAGTCTGGCCTCCAGAACCTCTGGAGCCATGTAACGTGCTGTACCCACCTGCATCACAGAGGCAGCAGCAGGGTCAACACACATGTACTGTACACACACACACACACACACACACACACATACACACACACACACACACACATACACACACACACACACACACACACACACATGTACTGTACACACACACACACACACACACACACACAGTGTACACACACACACACACTTGTACTGTACACACACATGAAAAACAAAACAAAGACAGGTCCCGAAAGACACTGACTACTACACGCACATGTACAGTACACACATATACAGTACACATGTACAGTACACACATGTACAGTACACACAAGTACAGCACACACACACGTACAGTAGACACACACACACACATGTACAGTATATACATGAAATGTACACTACACACATTTACAGCACACACATGAACAGTACACACATGTAACGCACACAAACATGTACAGTACACAACCATGTACAGTACAAACACATGAAAAACAAAACAAAGACAGGTCCCGAAAGACACTGACTCAGGCTCTTGAATACAGCATAATTAAACAAAATTCTAAATTAAAATTATTATTTTTTTAATAATAGTAATAAAAAACTCAAATAAAACTAAGTTTAATTTGTTATACAACATGAACATCTACAATAACACTATTCTTATTTCAGACATGAACGCTGGAAAGTGTTCGCCAAATTGCATCACAAGTTAAGTCCCCTGCTAAAATACAAAAGAGCTCTGGATTCAACTGTCAAGTAATATCATGAAGATCATATAATAATAAAATGCGACCTGTCCACTGTTGGCAAGGTCGTCCACAGACAGGCTGCTGTCCAGACGCAGTGCCAGGCCAAAGTCACACAAGCAGCACGTCAGGTCGTTCTTCACCAGGATGTTGGAGCTCTTCAGGTCACGGTGGACGATGGGAACCTATAGACGTGAGGAAATGAATTTTATAACAAACAACATGGTCCATAACAAGGTATTTCATACACTAAGTTAGCTGTGAATGTTTGTAGTAATGTTTTTGGGGACCCCATGGCCTTTTATCTGTAGCACCATCGGACAGAAATTCGGTTTGGCACCACAAATATCACAATCTAACAGGGATTTGGACTGTAACTTTTCTTTTTTGTTGTTTGATCATTTTATTTACATTTCACTTTGTAGAATCTGACTTTTACATTACGTGGCTCAAACCCAATTTACCCGCAGGTATCAGCCAGTATCAATTATTCAGGATTCTGACGATGTCGCTTAACGACTCCGCCTCTTCCACATGAACGAGATCGTAGCTGGATATGAAACCAGGGCTTCGACTGAGACAGTTGATATCCATATTCGTATGGTTCAGGTTATCAGGACGGATGGACGTTAGGTTTAGTTAAAGCCAGATAAAGAAAAACGTATCCTGTTATGTTGAACCTGCTTCGTAGCACAGCGTCCTGGACAGTCACTCACACAGTGAGGAACCTGGTCCCAGTATCCTACTGTACCTTGGGGCGTCCACAGGCGAGACGGTCGCTGTGGAGGTGGGCGACACCCCGAGCTAGAGAGCCGGCCAGAACCTGCAGCTCCTCCCAGCTGGTTACATGATGTGTCAGGTACTCCTGGGGGGAGGGGTTAGGGAGTTAACAGCATCGTGACCAACAGATCTCAAATGGATTACTGCTGGATGAGCTGACAGTGGTGGCCTCACCTGTAGGTTTCCTCTGGGGTGGAATGCAGTGATGAGCCAGTACTGCTTCTCCACCTTCCTCTCCTCCGCCGTCAGGAAGTGGAGGACGCTCTCGTGTCGCAGGTCTGTTTTGGAGAAGATGTCCTTCTCGTTCTTCCAGGAGGCGTACTCCTCCGAGGGGAAAATCTTCACAGCCACAGTCTCAAACTGATCTGACGTCGTCTGCTTCAGCTTAGCCTTGAATACCTGAGCGAAGCGTCCTTTGCCCACCTAGCGAGGAGCACAAGTTATCACTTTAGTTAGAATTTGGAAAAGTAAGGGAACAGGTAAACTAAAGTCTAAACTACCAGTAGAGGTGTGTGTACCAGCAGGTCCAGCTCTATAGGCAGTGGCTCAGTGTTGTGGTTCAGGTTGTTGGCGTGGGTGGAGCTGCTATCTGACCTGTCATCATCCATCATGATGGCACAGGCGTCGCTGCAGTCCAGTCCGCCGGCTCTTGGCTTGCGCTTCTTGATGGTGTTGTCCCACTCTTGGTTGAGTGCACCACGCCGGTGCGTTCGGTACCAGTAGAGAATTCCTGCGACCAAGGTGAGCATCAGCAGCAGGGGCAGCAGGCTCACCAGCAGCACAGACACCATCGGATCGTCTGGCGTTGGATCCACAACTGGAAGAGAAAACGTGTGCTGCGTATGAGCAAGAGGTTCTTCAGCAGCTGCGTGAGTAAGAAACTGCATTTCTTGATCAAATTAAACCTTTGAGCTGTGAAGAGGTTCAAAATGTGGCATGAGCTTCTGGTGGTGAATGTGGACTTCTCACATCCTGTTTGTCTTCTTAAATCTTAAGTAAGTTTGAAAATTGCTCTGACGTTTCTATGGTTTTAAGTTTATTTGAGTTCATGAGTTCATGTGAAGCAGGTGATCGGCGGATCCATGGACGTACTGAGCCACAACATTTCATTATTCATGTGTGACTGGAGAGAACATTTCCATTTCAAAACTGGTGTTATGTTCTATTCATTATTTTCTCACATCATGGAAACATGGAGGTTGTCCATAAAGCCAAACACAATGAATAAAAGTCAGAATTAAAACCCCCCCACTGAAGATTAGATACAGTACGATGCTCTGATAAACCAACTCCACGTTACTGTACCTGCTGGTGTGTGTGTGTGTGTGTGTGTGTGTGTGTGTGTGTGTGTGCGTGCGCAGGGTCGGAATACTTTGGAATGTAGTCACTTACTGATTACATCACATGGAAATTTTTGTAATCAGTAACGTAAAACCATTGGATTACAAAAACAATGAAATCTAATCTGGAAATTTTTGGATTACTTCAAAATCAAACATTGAAAATATTTCACCTTATACTAAAAAACATTGACGCAACCACAAAAGTTGGAGTTCCACACATTAATCTTTAAAACCGTTTAAACAAAAACATTTTCAACGTAAATTAAAATGCATTGAGCATATTCAGCGTTTACAAAACAAACAAACAAACAAAAGGATTATCGTTAACTATAAATCATAAAAAACAAAATAAACCATTAACAAAACTGGCAACCGGAGGGGAGGAATGTTTACAGTAATATTTTTTTTAATTTGTGATTTTGAAATTACAATATTTTCCTCCTCACCTGATTGTTCTTCCTGTTTTGTTTTGCTCATCACTCATCCTTCTCTGTTCTGCCTTTTAGAAACTTCTTCCCGGTTGTTGATCTGGAGTTCGGCCTGAAACTACTCAAACCCCAACAACAGTATATAAATAACCTGCCGTAATCTGGGACTGTATCATATCAGGGCGTCGTGTGCAGACATCCCACCACAGCGATGCCGATAACAAGACTAAATATCATAAAAGAACTGCTTCTTGATCATATTCTGTCCATCGCTCTATTTCTATCTCTTCATCTGTACTTCTCTGTTTTTATCTTTACACTGACATTCTTCTTCTTTTCCTCCGTCTGCAACTTAAATCATGATCCTGCTCGAGTCACGACTGAGACACTCACGATGGCGAGCCAAGATTCCACAGCTCAGGAGGAACTACAGTATAAATAAATGTACAATAAGAGACAGATATTAGAAGCACAGACACGTTTTTTCCTTCTTTACTCCTGATTCATCTTCACCTCTTCCTCTTCGCAGGCTACACTAATTCATTTTATTTATTTTCTTGTCAGAATCGAAAAACATCCCTTGACCACCAAAAATCTCCACTTCCTATCCTGAGGAATATTTCATTCATTATACTGAACCACATATTTACAAGTCAAGTTATTTCTCACTGTCTACACAACTACTTCCTGTTTCTGACCTTTCAACATAAAAGTATTCTGCACCATATTGAACACCACGGTTTCTTTCTGACGTCCATCGCGAAAGTGACAAACACTTCCTGTTCCGTGCGTTGGATCACATTTTTTCCTGTGTCACTTCTCGCTTGTGTTTTCGTACTTTGGAGACTTTTGACCTGGAGAAGGATCGTGTAGTGTGTGAACCCCGTCGCCAATGGGTCATGTAGTGTGAACAGCACAACGACTGAAAGCCTCACGATGAGTATGAGTAGTACAGAGATCTGAGGACTTTGAAGATGGTGTAGTTTCACTAAACAGACACAAGGAGGGCAACGTGGGGGGAGGAGGAGGGGGAGGATGAGGAGGAAGAGGAGGAGGAGGAGGAAGAAGAGGAGGGGAGAAGGAGGAGGGGGAGGTAGAGGAGGAGGAGGATGAGGAGGAAGAGGAAGAGGAAGAGGAGGAGGAGGAGGAGGAAGAGGAGGAGGAGGAAGAAGAGGAGGGGGAGAAGGAGGAGGGGGAGGTAGAGGAGGAGGAGGATAGGAGGAAGAGGAAGAGGAAGAGGAGGAGGAGGAGGAGGAAGAAGAGGAGGGGGAGAAGGAGGAGGGGGAGGTAGAGGAGGAGGAGGATGAGGAGGAAGAGGAAGAGGAAGAGGAAGAGGAGGAGGAGGAGGAGGAGGAGGAAGAAGAGGAGGGGGAGAAGGAGGAGGGGGAGGTAGAGGAGGAGGAGGAGGAAGAGGAAGAGGTAGAGGAAGAGGAGGAGGAGGAGGAGGAGGAGGAAGAGGAGGAGGAGGAAGAAGAGGAGGGGAAGAAGGAGGAGGGGGAGGTAGAGGAGGAGGAGGATAGGAGGAAGAGGAAGAGGAAGAGGAGGAGGAGGAGGAGGAGGAGGAAGAAGAGGAGGGGGAGAAGGAGGAGGGGGAGGTAGAGGAGGAGGAGGAGGAAGAAGAGGAAGGGAGAAGGAGGAGGGGGAGGTAGAGGAGGAGGAGGATGAGGAGGAAGAGGAAGAGGAAGAGGAGGAGGAGGAGGAGGAGGAAGAGGAGGAGGAGGAAGAAGAGGAGGGGGAGAAGGAGGAGGGGGAGGTAGAGGAGGAGGAGGATAGGAGGAAGAGGAAGAGGAAGAGGAGGAGGAGGAGGAGGAAGAAGAGGAGGGGGAGAAGGAGGAGGGGGAGGTAGAGGAGGAGGAGGATGAGGAGGAAGAGGAAGAGGAAGAGGAAGAGGAGGAGGAGGAGGAGGAGGAGGAAGAAGAGGAGGGGGAGAAGGAGGAGGGGGAGGTAGAGGAGGAGGAGGAGGATGAGGAGGAAGAGGAAGAGGAAGAGGTAGAGGAAGAGGAGGAGGAGGAGGAGGAGGAGGAGGAGGAGGAAGAGGAGGAGGAGGAGGAAGAGGAGGAGGAGGAAGAAGAGGAGGGGAAGAAGGAGGAGGGGGAGGTAGAGGAGGAGGAGGATAGGAGGAAGAGGAAGAGGAAGAGGAAGAGGAGGAGGAGGAGGAGGAGGAGGAGGAGGAAGAAGAGGAGGGGGAGAAGGAGGAGGGGGAGGTAGAGGAGGAGGAGGATGAGGAGGAGGAGGAGGAGGAAGAAGAGGAGGGGAGAAGGAGGAGGGGGAGGTAGAGGAGGAGGAGGATGAGGATGAGGAAGAAGAGGAAGAGGAAGAGGAAGAGGAGGAGGAGGAGGAGGAGGAGGAAGAGGAGGAGGGGGAATCCAATCTGTAACATAGGAAGTCAGTTCACTACAGTGGTAGTTCTGTGTCCACCACGTTCCAGAGATGTTTCTGATTTAAGTTAAACACAGACAGGAAACCATATGTCTGAGCTTCCTCCACACACACACACACACACACACACACACACACACACACACAGACACACACACACACACACAGACACACACACACACACACAGACACACACACACACACACACAGAGGATTCCCCCCAATGCAGCACATACACGTGATGCGTGTACATGACATGATGGTTCACCGTCGTCACTCCACAAGACCGTAGAGACTTTAATGTGACTGCAGCCGTTTGGTTAAAGTGAAAATGGATGTGATGGGGACGATATTACTACAGTTTTCTACTGTACCTGTGTATTAAATAACAGCTGTTACTTTTAAAACCTGTTTAAAAAATGGATTCAGTAACCTGATCCAAGTATTCTAATATTAAAGTGATGAAACTTTTGGATTAGCTCAATACCGAATATGCAAATTAAGAGAAGAGAAAAGAAAAACATCAATGAGATGAGTTAACTTGTGTGGATTCTGTAACCTGAGAAAAGAAAATGGGGACACTATGATGATCAATGTCCTCGTGTATCGTTCTGTGTCGCGGCTCGTCCGGTCTGCTCGTGGCGTACGGAGGTAAGAGTTGGTGGTATGAGTTGGAGGACTCGTTGTCTTTGTCTCCTTGCTCTCAAATCAAGAATGAGTGAATCCTACTACAATCTAATTCTGCTTAGGCCCCATGTAGACACCCGCTCTGGACGGCATTGTAAGTTATTGACTGCAGCCTTATGGACAAAATGGTTAATTTCATCCATCTGAATATTCTATGAGTTGGTTCTATGTGTACTCACAGGGGGAGAACACCAGCTGGTCGTTACACTCCTCCTCCTCGGTGCAGGAGCAGAAGTGAGCCATCCCGCTCGTCGTGTTCTTCTCCTTCATCACGCAGGTGGAGGTGTTGTAGTCGTCGAGCATGACGCCGTACAGCGGCTTGGAGGGATCGTGACAGAGTGTTTCGATGGTGAAGTCCGTCTCATTCTTCCTCCTCAGAGAGAGACGGAGCAGAGACGTGAGCAATAAAACAGCGTCTGGAGCTATTATCCTCTAAATCACATTGGAGAGATGGAGGAACATGCACCTACCAGATGGCGACACAGACGTCATCACTGTCTATGCAGATTGATGTGATGGAGCAGTTGGACTTGCAGGTGCCGGTGCCGCCGCACGGCGACGGCTCCAGATCACAGAACTTACAGAGCTGTCTCCAAGGGTAAAACGGGGGAATATCTGCAGAACACACACAACTCTTCAATTGGGTTGGTTTCATGTGTCCGTATCGGCATCACACTGAAAACAATAAAAAAAAAACTATACCATATTTCTGAA
This sequence comes from Scophthalmus maximus, assembly GCF_022379125.1. Lineage (NCBI taxonomy): Eukaryota > Metazoa > Chordata > Actinopteri > Pleuronectiformes > Scophthalmidae > Scophthalmus > Scophthalmus maximus. The sequence continues at coordinate 151,423 of NC_061515.1, forward strand.
ATTTCTACTCTGGCCTGAGGCAGGAAAAAAATGTTGGTTAAAAAACAAACCAACTTCTAAGTAAAGTTAAATGACGATCTAGGATCCACACTCCGTAGACTTGACTTTAGTTACAGGGAGTCAATCATCTCTGTCCTGTTCGACGAGAGGAGGAACATTTAGAGAAGGAACGTGACTACGTTGGCGTTACGGTGACCTTTGACCCTTTAGGCTCTTCCCGTAGTTGACTGCTGCTGTTTTTGTAGAGTTTTTTTACAGGTTTTTTTAGCCACACAAGGTAAAAAGTCAGGAGATTTCAATTGATAAACCTCCACAAAAGAAAAACACCTCCCTCCACAATATGCCTGTTGAATTTTTCTGTATTTATGATGCAGTAACAGCACTGTTGGTCTCGGAGAAGTTCCAGCACATTGTTGCCAACTCAGAAAGTCAAAGGTCTGCGGTGGTTCAATATCTGGGTCATTGTACCAGATGCTAAAGCACTTTTACTCTTTTATTACTGCACTCATTTATTTGTCTTCTTTCTTCCTGCTGTTATTCCATGTGGAGGAATTATAGTATGAAAACACAAGTGACGTGAGTGCGTCACAGGAAAGTTTGGATTGTTCCTGAAGGGGCTGCGATTGAAATGTGAGATTTGTTGCTGCTGCTGTTAATGCAGGAAGGAAATGGAGCCACTGTGACCTGCTTCCGTCGAGGATAACCTGTAAATACCTGTTATTAACTTTTTTTGCACTAGAGAAAATGCTGTGTCAATAATTCCAATAATACTCCAATAAAATCAACTCTAAAAGAAAAAAAAAGCTGTTTGTCTGAAATGACAAAGAAAACATAAGATACATTTGGAAAACTAATGACTGAAACAACATGAGAGTGGCATCAATGTGTTGTTTTAAGTCACAGCAAGAATGACAATAACTATACTCTCTCAAAATGCAGAACATTGGATACTGGATGATCTTAACCTAAAGATGGTAAAGAATTTCATAACATCTCTCGTAAAATGAAATGTTAAATCGACACACACACACACACACACACATATATATATATATATATATATATATAGATCATTCCATTCTCCACAACACAATCAAAATAACAACCACTCAGGAAAACAAAAACATTTTTCCACAACTTCTGTAAAAACAAAACTTGCATTATCAGCATCATATCATATCTAAGCACGCACGCTTCCCATCATCATCATCATCATCATCATCATCATATCCCCCTGTATGTCGTGCCCCCTCCTCCTCCTCCCCATCCCCTCTTTCCTCTTTCCAACCCATTGAGGAAGTGAGCTCAGTGGGCAGCAGGATCGACAGGAAACTCAACTCTAATTTATCACCTTCAGGAACGACGGCTTCACGCTGCTCAGATGTGAATGTAAAAAAAGTGAAAAACATAATCCGGACACAGGTACAGTAAACACTCGGGGTTGTTCAAGACTCCAAACCAACTTTTCCAAAGCTTGTGAACATCATAAAACACTTTCAGACCGTATAGATAAATTAGTTGTAATGAGTGAGTTGTGGTTGCACTGAAATATGGCTGAAGTTAAAAATAAATAATTGCTGTGGGGGGCCTTTGTAAAGTGGAGCACACTGAAATAAACAGCAACATTTGGCCACATTTAGCAACAAACAACACATAAAAAAGTGGTGTGAATTATTTTAAGTCATATTTTACCAGATTTACAGCAATATTTGTCACGATGTAGAGGATAACATGAAGTGTATAAGGTTCAGGATGTAGACGAGAACATGAAGTGTATAAGGTTCAGGATGTAGAGAACATGAAGTGTATAAGGTTCAGGATGTAGAGAACATGAAGTGTATAAGGTTCAGGATGTAGACGAGAACATGAAGTGTATAAGGTTCAGGATGTAGAGAACATGAAGTGTATAAGGTTCAGGACGTAGAGAACATGAAGTGTATAAGGTTCATGAAGTGTAAAAGGTTCAGGACGTAGAGAACATGAAGTGTATAAGGTTCAGGACGTAGAGAACATGAAGTGTATAAGGTTCATGAAGTGTAAAAGGTTCAGGACGTAGAGAACATGAAGTGTATAAGGTTCAGGACGTAGAGAACATGAAGTGTATAAGGTTCAGGATGTAGAGAACATGAAGTGTATAAGGTTCAGAACGTAGAGAACATGAAGTGTAAAAGGTTCAGGATGTAGAGAACATGAAGTGTATAAGGTTCAGGATGTAGAGAACATGAAGTGTATAAGGTTCAGGACGTAGAGAACATGAAGTGTATAAGGTTCAGGACGTAGAGAACATGAAGTGTATAAGGTTCAGGATGTAGAGAACATGAAGTGTATAAGGTTCATGAAGTGTATAAGGTTCATGAAGTGTATAAGGTTCATGAAGTGTATAAGGTTCAGGATGTAGAGAACATGAAGTGTATAAGGTTCAGGATGTAGAGAACATGAAGTGTATAAGGTTCAGGACGTAGAGAACATGAAGTGTATAAGGTTCATGAAGTGTATAAGGTTCATGAAGTGTATAAGGTTCATGAAGTGTATAAGGTTCAGGATGTAGAGAACATGAAGTGTATAAGGTTCAGGACGTAGAGAACATGAAGTGTATAAGGTTCAGGATGTAGAGAACATGAAGTGTAAAAGGTTCAGGACGTAGAGAACATGAAGTGTATAAGGTTCAGGATGTAGAGAACATGAAGTGTATAAGGTTCATGAAGTGTAAAAGGTTCAGGACGTAGAGAACATGAAGTGTAAAAGGTTCAGGATGTAGAGAACATGAAGTGTATAAGGTTCAGGATGTAGAGAACATGAAGTGTATAAGGTTCAGGATGTAGAGAACATGAAGTGTAAAAGGTTCATGAAGTGTAAAAGGTTCAGGATGTAGAGAACATGAAGTGTATAAGGTTCAGGACGTAGACGAGAACATGAAGTGTATAAGGTTCAGGACGTAGAGAACATGAAGTGTAAAAGGTTCAGGACGTAGAGAACATGAAGTGTATAAGGTTCAGGACGTAGACGAGAACATGAAGTGTATAAGGTTCAGGACGTAGAGAACATGAAGTGTATAAGGTTCAGGATGTAGAGAACATGAAGTGTATAAGGTTCAGGACGTAGACGAGAACATGAAGTGTATAAGGTTCAGGACGTAGAGAACATGAAGTGTATAAGGTTCAGAACGTAGAGAACATGAAGTGTATAAGGTTCATGAAGTGTATAAGGTTCATGAAGTGTATAAGGTTCAGGACGTAGAGAACATGAAGTGTATAAGGTTCATGAAGTGTATAAGGTTCATGAAGTGTATAAGGTTCAGGACGTAGAGAACATGAAGTGTAAAAGGTTCAGGATGTAGAGAACATGAAGTGTATAAGGTTCAGGATGTAGAGAACATGAAGTGTATAAGGTTCAGGATGTAGAGAACATGAAGTGTATAAGGTTCATGAAGTGTAAAAGGTTCAGGACGTAGAGAACATGAAGTGTCAAAGGTTCAGGATGTAGAGAACATGAAGTGTATAAGGTTCAGGACGTAGAGAACATGAAGTGTATAAGGTTCAGGATGTAGAGAACATGAAGTGTAAAAGGTTCATGAAGTGTAAAAGGTTCAGGACGTAGAGAACATGAAGTGTATAAGGTTCAGGATGTAGAGAACATGAAGTGTAAAAGGTTCATGAAGTGTAAAAGGTTCAGGATGTAGAGAACATGAAGTGTATAAGGTTCAGGACGTAGAGAACATGAAGTGTAAAAGGTTCATGAAGTGTAAAAGGTTCAGGATGTAGAGAACATGAAGTGTAAAAGGTTCATGAAGTGTAAAAGGTTCAGGACGTAGAGAACATGAAGTGTATAAGGTTCAGGACGTAGACGAGAACATGAAGTGTATAAGGTTCAGGACGTAGAGAACATGAAGTGTATAAGGTTCAGGATGTAGAGAACATGAAGTGTATAAGGTTCAGGACGTAGACGAGAACATGAAGTGTATAAGGTTCAGGACGTAGAGAACATGAAGTGTATAAGGTTCATGAAGTGTATAAGGTTCATGAAGTGTATAAGGTTCAGGACGTAGAGAACATGAAGTGTATAAGGTTCATGAAGTGTATAAGGTTCAGGACGTAGAGAACATGAAGTGTATAAGGTTCATGAAGTGTATAAGGTTCATGAAGTGTAAAAGGTTCAGGACGTAGAGAACATGAAGTGTAAAAGGTTCAGGATGTAGAGAACATGAAGTGTATAAGGTTCAGGACGTAGAGAACATGAAGTGTATAAGGTTCAGGATGTAGAGAACATGAAGTGTATAAGGTTCAGGATGTAGAGAACATGAAGTGTATAAGGTTCAGAACGTAGAGAACATGAAGTGTAAAAGGTTCATGAAGTGTATAAGGTTCAGGATGTAGAGAACATGAAGTGTAAAAGGTTCAGGATGTAGAGAACATGAAGTGTATAAGGTTCAGGACGTAGACGAGAACATGAAGTGTATAAGGTTCAGGACGTAGAGAACATGAAGTGTATAAGGTTCAGGATGTAGAGAACATGAAGTGTATAAGGTTCAGGACGTAGACGAGAACATGAAGTGTATAAGGTTCAGGACGTAGAGAACATGAAGTGTATAAGGTTCATGAAGTGTATAAGGTTCATGAAGTGTATAAGGTTCAGGACGTAGAGAACATGAAGTGTATAAGGTTCATGAAGTGTATAAGGTTCATGAAGTGTATAAGGTTCAGGACGTAGAGAACATGAAGTGTATAAGGTTCATGAAGTGTATAAGGTTCAGGACGTAGAGAACATGAAGTGTATAAGGTTCATGAAGTGTATAAGGTTCATGAAGTGTATAAGGTTCATGAAGTGTATAAGGTTCAGGACGTAGAGAACATGAAGTGTATAAGGTTCAGGATGTAGAGAACATGAAGTGTATAAGGTTCAGAACGTAGAGAACATGAAGTGTATAAGGTTCAGGACGTAGAGAACATGAAGTGTATAAGGTTCAGGATGTAGAGAACATGAAGTGTATAAGGTTCAGGACGTAGACGAGAACATGAAGTGTATAAGGTTCAGGACGTAGAGAACATGAAGTGTATAAGGTTCATGAAGTGTATAAGGTTCATGAAGTGTATAAGGTTCAGGACGTAGAGAACATGAAGTGTATAAGGTTCATGAAGTGTATAAGGTTCAGGACGTAGAGAACATGAAGTGTATAAGGTTCATGAAGTGTATAAGGTTCATGAAGTGTATAAGGTTCAGGACGTAGAGAACATGAAGTGTATAAGGTTCATGAAGTATATAAGGTTCAGGACGTAGAGAACATGAAGTGTATAAGGTTCATGAAGTGTATAAGGTTCATGAAGTGTATAAGGTTCAGGACGTAGAGAACATGAAGTGTATAAGGTTCATGAAGTGTATAAGGTTCATGAAGTGTAAAAGGTTCAGGACGTAGAGAACATGAAGTGTATAAGGTTCATGAAGTGTATAAGGTTCATGAAGTGTATAAGGTTCATGAAGTGTAAAAGGTTCAGGACGTAGACGAGAACATGAAGTGTAAAAGGTTCAGGATGTAGAGAACATGAAGTGTATAAGGTTCAGGACGTAGAGAACATGAAGTGTATAAGGTTCAGGATGTAGAGAACATGAAGTGTATAAGGTTCAGGATGTAGAGAACATGAAGTGTATAAGGTTCAGAACGTAGAGAACATGAAGTGTAAAAGGTTCATGAAGTGTATAAGGTTCAGGATGTAGAGAACATGAAGTGTAAAAGGTTCAGGATGTAGAGAACATGAAGTGTATAAGGTTCAGGACGTAGACGAGAACATGAAGTGTATAAGGTTCAGGACGTAGAGAACATGAAGTGTATAAGGTTCATGAAGTGTATAAGGTTCACGAAGTGTATAAGGTTCAGGACGTAGAGAACATGAAGTGTATAAGGTTCATGAAGTGTATAAGGTTCATGAAGTGTATAAGGTTCAGGACGTAGAGAACATGAAGTGTATAAGGTTCATGAAGTGTATAAGGTTCATGAAGTGTATAAGGTTCAGGATGTAGAGAACATGAAGTGTATAAGGTTCATGAAGTATATAAGGTTCAGGACGTAGAGAACATGAAGTGTATAAGGTTCAGGATGTAGAGAACATGAAGTGTAAAAGGTTCAGGATGTAGAGAACATGAAGTGTATAAGGTTCAGGATGTAGAGAACATGAAGTGTAAAAGGTTCAGGATGTAGAGAACATGAAGTGTATAAGGTTCAGGACGTAGAGAACATGAAGTGTATAAGGTTCATGAAGTGTATAAGGTTCATGAAGTGTATAAGGTTCATGAAGTGTATAAGGTTCAGGACGTAGAGAACATGAAGTGTAAAAGGCTCCTGACTTGCCAGTGGCCAATAGTTTTTCCTCGGTGAATCGTGTCTCTGTTGGAGTCACTCGTGTTCTCCAGTCAGTTCTGAGTCACCTGTTGCGCCTCGCTGTTCTCGGCTCTCCGGAGTGCAGAGCCGCGCGTAACGTGCCGGAGGAATTCCCCGCAGGAAAATACAGAGGATTCGTTCTGATCACACCGAGGCATTCGAGACTTGAAGTCCTGGCTGTTACATGCAGAGTGTTGTTGGATAACTCACCAGTGGCCGCGGGCTCCAGCAGAAGAGAGAAGAAGAAGAAGAAGAAGAAAGATAAAGCTCCGCGTAAAGATAAAAAACAGCGCTGTCCTTCCATCTGTCCGTCCTCTACATCCAAAGATGGTCGTTCACGTTCACATGTGGAGTTACAGCGAGTCCAGTGGAGGAGTGTGTGTGTGTCTGTGTGTGTCAGTCTGTGTGTGTGTGTGTGTGTCAGTCTGTGTGTGTGTGTGTGTGTCAGTCTGTGTGTGTGTGTGTGTGTCAGTCTGTGTGTGTGTGTGTGTGTGTGTGTGTGTGTCAGTCTGTGTGTGTGTGTGTCTGTGTCTGTGTGTGTCTGTGTCTGTCAGTCTGTGTGTGTGTGTGTGTGTCAGTCTGTGTGTGTGTGTGTCAGTCTGTGTGTGTGTGTGTTTGTGTCTGTGTGTGTCTGTGTCTGTCAGTCTGTGTGTGTGTGTGTGTGTGTGTGTGTGTGTCTGTGTCTGTCAGTCTGTGTGTGTGTGTGTGTGTGTGTGTGTGTCTGTGTGTGTCAGTCTGTGTCTGTCAGTCTGTGTGTGTGTGTGTCTGTGTGTGTTTGTCCGCCGCACAGTGCGCTCCGCTCAACAGCTGGAGACTCGCTGCTGAACCAACCACACACTCACATTATGTTCACACGCACGCACGCACACACACACACACACACACACACACACACACACACACACACACACACACAGCTGTGACAGGAAACCGGGGGAGGGAGGACTCTCTCTCTCTCCTCTGTGTGTGTGTGCTTTCCCATCCAAATAGTTGAAATCAGAACAATAAGCAGCTCTGTGTATACATTAACATAAACTCAGGGTCATGAGACCAACACCTCCACTGAGAAGTACAGTAGTGGTGAACCATCCAACCATAAGTCCTTCATGAAACATCCCAACTTCCTGCTCCATCTCCATCACCAAGTCTGTCCTGGTGAAATGCAAAGACCAGAGCACGTGAGCACAATTTTGTGGTTGCGTCCATTTTTTTTGTACGAGGTGAAATATTTTCAATGTTTGAAGTAATCTAAAAGTATTCACATTAGATTATATACATTTTGTAATCCAATGGATTATGTTACTGATTACAAAAGTTGCCATGTCATTTATATTCAGTAACTGATTACGTTTCAAAGTAACCTGACCCGACCCTGATGGCGGGGGGGGGGGGGGGCAGCACAGAAACGGCGCCTGGTAACAGAGATAATAAAAGCGAGCCCGTCTGTCTGGTCGTGTGACGCAGCAGGTCTGAACATGCCGCTGCTCTACAACATGGAACTGAGCCAGGATCTCTCTGTCGTGTCAACTCACCTCCAGCTGAAGGTCACGAGGGTCACAGGCAGCTTCAGTAGAATATATTTTACAACCTGGGGACTGAATATCAACTGAATTTGGCTTCATGTCTTAATAATTTGTATAATTTGTCCCAAAAAATATAGAATGATAGTTTCCCAACTGTGAGTTCTCAATTGAATCGATGTTATCGGAAATGTGACTTTCTTTCATGAACTCAAACTCGTTTTTCTGCAACAAAAACCCAAAACAAACACCCAAGTTCTGTTGTTTTCATGTATTTGACAAACCTCAATAAACAGGCAGTGATGTCCAGACCGAGACGAGTTCTGCTGCTGAGAGAAGAAGAAGAACAGAACAACAGAACCAATGAAGTGACATTTAAAGGTCCCAGTAACGGGAATGTGTTTCTTCTTGGTCAACATGTGGTATAAATGTGTGGCATGCGTCACACACACACACACACACACACACACACACACACACATCACTCGTATCACTGAAATAACTGAGTCAGATATGCCCATGCTCTTTGTCGTTATCAACACACATTCCTACATGTTGTAATCACTCGTAACCACGGCGACCTACTCAACAGTCAGTGGCTTGTTGACCCTTGTTTTAGGACCTTGTTTTTTGGTTGATTTTATCGGAACAGACGAGAAAAAGACGTTCAGCACCTCATGTACGTCAG
>NC_061515.1:165000-175000 GCF_022379125.1 Scophthalmus maximus
AAATCATCTCAACTAGTCTAGTTCACTGGACAGTCGTCAAAATGGGTTTCCCTCGTTTGATGGAAGGCTGGTGGGGAAAGAAAGAAAGAAATTAAGAAAGAAATGTCTCCATTGGGAAGTGATTTCCTTCACAATGTCCAATCACAACTGATTACCTGATAATGGGCGGGGTTTAATAAAGTGTTAATGTAAACTGCTCGAGGTCAGTGTTTGACAGACGATGCCTCCTGAGAGACATCGTTCATACAGATATTGAGCATGAACAGTATCGTGAGGAGACACGTGTGAAATGCTCATGATCACAGTTGAATTAAATGATTGTGTGATTACTGTAAGATGGAATTTGATAAATGAGTGTCAGTGTTGCTTCACTCATCCTGTGACCTTGTCACACACACACACACACGCACACACAGAACTTAAAATGTGTGATGCGCGGCTCTATCATGGCTCCACTAACAACTCCAGCTGCCTTTGAGAGAGAGAGAGAGATAGAGAGGACTAACAGACATGATGTGTGCGCGTGTGTGTGTGTGTGTGTGCGCAGGGCAGCCGCAACATTTGGAAAAAAATCTGGGGAAAATAAATTCTGCAATTTTTAAATTCAGCTACTGGAAGAGAAGGAAGGTCACAACACATTGTCATAGTTACTGACTCTAGCACTTTTTAATTACAGTATTTGACAGGCACAGTGCCAGGAACTAGCCTAGAGGACTTGTTTTATCCCTTAACAGATGTTTTTATTTTAAAAAGGACGTCTCTAAAAAATGAATATAAATATTTTGAGCTAAGCTTGTGATCTTTCTTGCTCACATGACTCACCAACTTCTCATTTGGAATATATATATGATTGTGGAAATGTGTTTATTTCTGTCAAAGACAACACAACAGTCAGGCACCAGGTGACAGGATTCAACTTGTTTGTAAAATGGAAAATATACATATTTTATTAAAGCCCCAGTTTGTAATTTTTGTAATTTTCTGGCGCCATCTGATGGTAAAGTAACAAACCGCAACCAACTGAGCGACCGACAGGGGACACTATGGTGGCGAACCGCTGATTCCATTTCCTGTTTCCATCAGCGTCTGAAACTTCTACGTGAACGCGACGTATTCTGGACGTTTAGTTCAACAACCGTATTCAACACGATGTAGAAACATGGAGACTCACACGGAGGTCGGTCCACCTCATGGAACTGTATTTAACTCATATATGAACAGAGTTATGGACAATATATTCAGTTTCTGTGAATAAGTTCTTCTTAATATTACACACTGGAGCTTTAAGCTAAGAAGTTAGAAAGTCACCAATGACAGAGCAGTGAGGCTCCATCAGGTCAATGTGTTGGCAACACAAAAGGCCTTTTTCCTTCATACTGTAAGAACATTACAACACTGAATCATTCGGCTGTCAATGATGGATTGATAGATTCATTATGTATAAGTCAAACAGCTACAGTTCTCTCAGTCGACAGCTGGTACAGAACATACTCTGGATCCCGTAGAGACTGAAGCTGTGACACAGTTGCTCCACATGTGCACAAGCATCAACAGACTCGTTACTCATCTGTTTGTCATGAGTTCACTGTGTGACGGCTCGTGAACATTATGAAGGAGCATCGTGTTGTTGTTTCAGAACCGTCTGTGTGTGTCTTCATGTTTGTGTCGTGCTGCCGGAGCTCGGTGACCGTAAAGTTTCATCAATTTCTGATGGAAACTCAGGGTTTGTGTTTACTGTGTTAACATTCCTCAAATCATTCAAAAGTAACTAAGATATATATAAAAAGACAGTATTACTTTTTTACCAACCCCCAATTACACACACACACACACACACACACACACATCATGATACAAAGAGAACTACATGTAGTAGATATTTGTTTTGCTCAGATAATGTCCTAATATATTACATAAAGCCTTTATTATAAAAAGCCTTTATTGTCATTGAAATCAGGAGAGATCCTCCAAAGTTGAAAAAAGAACATGCAGTTAAAAACAAACTAATAAATATAAAATTATGAGCAGATTTACATGAAATGGATGAAGGATGTGAAACATATTTCAGAACAAAACATCATAAAACCATTGAAGGACCCCATATTTTTACACCACAACATGATGTCCGTGTGTAGAAGCATGTGGCAGAAATGATCTGTTACAGTTGACTCTACATTCTCACGTGTTCACATACGAAAACAAAATCAAAGGGCCAGAATAATACCACGTGAGATTATATAAAAAGAATTAGCCAAACTATAATATTGAAGGCAGCGTGAGAACACTCGGCCCTCCATCCATAAGGCAGTGAATATCTGGGCGGCACCAAGCACAGATCGTGTTCTGCTGATCGATGAGAGCCGACTTCTCTGCAGCTCAACCTCAACAACTCATGTGCAACAAGCAACATTCACACATGTCATATCTTTTCTCTGACGACCTTTCTGCTGCGTCTTTCTGTGTTAATCTGAACCGGTTTCTTCCTTTTAGAACTTAAAGTTCCCTCCAGTCACGTTTTAAAGTATATAGGGTTAGGTTTAGGTAATAATCAGCTATGACCAAAATTTAGTTTAATTTTTTTTTTCTCTGAAATGGGTCTGAAACCATCCACTCTCTCTCCCTCACTGAGGAATTCTTTGACTATTGACTGAATATTCCTGATATGCAAATAACACAGGCCCCGCCCACCACCGCTGTTTGCGCTAGAATGTGATCAACAAGATGGCTAGAGGCATCATCACACACTGCTATTGCTAACTCTCTGCTGACACACCTGCAGTCCTCTCATGATGCTAACTGCTAATGCTAACTGTCTGCTGACACACCTGCTGTCCTCTCATGGTTGCTAACTGCTAAGGCTAAAGCTAACTGTCTGCTGACACACCTGCCATCCTCTCATAGATGCTAACTGCTAATGCTAATGCTAACTGTCTGCTGACACACCTGCCGTCCTCTCATGATGCTAACTGCTAATGCTAACTCTAAATGTCTGCTAACTCTAAATGCCTGCTGACACACCTGCCGTCCTCTCGGGAATGCTAACTACTAATGCTAATGCTAAATGTCTGCTGACACACCTGTCGTCCTCTCGTGGATGCTAACTGCTAATGCTAACACTAACTGTCTGCTGACACACCTGCCGTCCTCTCATGATTCGCTGCCTCTGCTGCTCTGGAAGTTTCCGGTTTCTTTGCCTCACATTTGCATATTGGACACGATTGGTTTTCTGTAACAGAATTCGATTGAATTTCAAATTGCAGAGAAGTGAAACAGAAATCTAGGATAGGAATGTGAAAACACCAGATACAAGTCACTGTATTCAATGTCAGACATGTTAAAGGACAGAGACAAAAGAAAAACACTTTTTTGACTTGAGGTAATTTAATATTTCCTTCTCGTGCTCTTCACTGTGTAGAATTCTCTCTCTCCAGTTGTTTCTCCCTCAGATCAAAACATCTTTTGAGTGTCACTTACCACCGTGTCGGGTGAGTGTTTGAGCAGATGTCTCGCGGTTTGTGTGAGTGTGTGAGTGTGTGTGTGTGTGTGGGGAAGCATTGTGGTTGGACTTCTAGAACTTGACTCGTGGTGGACAGTAACCTCTCACCCTCCGAACATCATTCATTTAAAGTCTTGGTGGCATTCTTGTCCGCAGCAATCAACTTGGGTGTATTAAAAAAAAAGCCAAAATGGAGTGAGTTTTCTACCTGGGCTCCGGGCTCCACACAACGTTCTGTTTCCTCGTCGCCAGCAGCTCCAGACTCTGACAAACACTTTCTGTTCACAGATAAAGAATAAATAATAAGTCAGAAGCTTCTCTTCCTGAGGTCTCTATTATTTCATAAGAATATTACATAAGATGATTACATCCATCCATAACATTGATAACATCAAAAGTATAGCAAAAAACATCAAGCTTACCAACAGAACATTCATACTCACAACACAACAATCAACACAAGCTCAAACCCTTCTCATACGTACAGTAGATAAACATTATCATGCATCTCCTCAACAGTCGAGAAAAGAAAGTGTCTCCGTTGCTTCCACTCAACAGCCTCCACTGACAATGTTTCAGGTTTTTACATTTTCATTGGATCTATCGGCTCAAATCGTGATATTAAAGTGGATAAACCAAAAACGTCATTATGGTTCATTTCTGTTTTTTGCCAATACCAATTATGAATAAGCCAGAAGTTAGGGACAAGATACATGTGCAGTAAAAAAAAAAATTAAATCTTGTCAAAATTAGCTTGTTGCCTAAATATGATTTCTAATACATCAGTTTTTGTCATTAATCATGATATTATTATCCCTCTTTCAGAAGATGAACACAGTAACATTGAGTGTAAGTGGGCGAGATCTCATCACTCACCACTTGTCCACTTCTACATGTCATTTCTACATGTTACATTTTGATATAATTTAGCATTGCTAAGCTAACATTGATTCACTCACTGTCCCCGGGTTTGTTTGTGTTAGCATCATGTTACAGTTCTCATCAGAACTTTTAAAAACTGTTAAAGCAAACACACGAGCCACAAGTTACTTTCACTTCATCTTTATTAAGTCGCAGGTTTGGAAATTGTTTAATTGATTTGTTTCTTTGTTCACAGTGAATAGTTGGTTCCTTTGTCCAGAGCCATGCAGGACAAATGTTTGGAGAGGCCCCGCCCACATCTTCCTGTTTTTTATGGTCTTGGTGATGTCATCGCTGACATCATGGGTTAAACCAACTGGTGGGGGTCATTTTTTTGCGGAATGTTTAGTTTGATAGTTTATTGTTTGATAGTAAAATGTGTTGAGATCCTGTTCGGATGGTGGATTAGTGATGTAATGAGATTGAGAAAAAGAGTTAAATGATAATTAATATTTCCTGGTATTAGAGTCGCTGTATGTGTCCTGCCTCAGTGAATCCGAAACAGGTTAATCGAACACCTTCACCAGGAACAAGGTGAATCTGCGATGGTCCTTGTGTTTGAGTTTTCGTCAGTTCATTTCAGAGTTGTTTTCTTTGTATTTTCTTAAATTTTGTACATTTGAGCCAAACTACTCTACACTGACTTATGCCGAATTTGTGTTTTCCCGCCAAGAACGGCAAAAAGTTTATGAATGTTTGAACGGTGGATACAGACACGGGTGGGATTATTTGTGGTATTTACAATTATCGGTGGGTTCGTGTGAGAGTAAGAGAGAGAAAGAGAAAACGAGTGCTGCACACAGCATCATGTTTTTGTCAACACTTTATTTCTTTTGATAAGTCTCATTTCGACGATCAGGTCTCTACTTTCATAATTCAACTTATTACAAAGTAACTTTGTATGTAATACATAGTGTGTATGTATAGTTATCTATATACAGAACCTGATGCATTTAATTTTCTCTGTTGCACTTTGAATTAATTCCTGAAATTCAGCAGAACCATTTCTAATTCAATTATATATATATTTTTTGTAAATTCCATTTATTCTTTTTGATTTTCTACATCATTTTTACATCGTCTCCATCTGATCCTCTGTGTTACAGGAACCATTTAAACTACTTAGTGCTCTCAGGCTGCGTGAGGAATAAACCTGCCATGTGTAACTCACTTCAGCTCGACAGAGAGACGCCCTCTTCTCTGAGCCGTGACAACGGTCAAAGGCTTAGTGCAGATCAAACACTCGCTTTAATCAGGAAAGACAAACCACAGCTCAATAAACCCTGTGTACATAACCGTCAGCTGACTGCAATCACACCGCAAGGGATTCTCAGCGGGAAGACAGATCCAGATTGGATTGACTCTTATCTTCTCTTCTACCGAACATACCCACATACACCATTGACAAATATTGGAATAGATTGGGGATAGAGAGCAATGAAATGATCAGTACAATCTGTGAAAACCAGTGAAGAACAAGAAGAAGAAGAAGACGCTGCCGACAGTTCACACACTGAACCAATCTCTGGTTGTTTTATGATCTAAAGTCTACAGTTTATCAAAGAAAATCTTAAAATGTTTGTTTACACTTATATAACATTAACTCTCTTTTTCCAATTTATGGTATTGAGATGAACTTCACTCAACAACAGATGCAGACTCACATGTTTATTCAGAGCAATAAAGTGAGTGTTACATGTAATTAGGGTCACTGTTAGTTTCTGGAAGGCTGCTATATGTAATTAGTCTGCAAATTAAAGAGTTTACATGGAGAATACCAATAGACTCCTCTCACATTCACTCTCTCTCCAACTGAAACTAAATCCGGCAGCAGGTCCACGAGGACTGTGGTGGTGCACAAAGTTTCTGTTTTCTTAAGTTTCCTACGTCTCACACAAAAGGTTTTTTAGAGTTGGGTTTAAGTTCAACCAGCCAATGCATTGGAAAAGATACAATATGATCTTGTTTTACCGTATCAGAATCAGCTTTATTGCCCTCTAAGTTATAATGACGAATTTTACTTGGTGTTTTTAAAGCTACAGTGTGTAATATTTAGAAGAACTTATTCACAGAAATTGAATATATTGTCCATAACACTGTTCATATAAGAGTTAAATATAGTTCCATGAGGTCGACCGACCTCCGTGTGAGTCTCCATGTTTCTACGTCGTGTTGAATACGGTTGTTGAACTCAACGGTCCAGAATAGGTCGCGTTCACGTTGAATTTTCAGATGCTGACGGAAACCGGAGATGGAATCAGCGGTGCGCCGCCATAAAGTGTCCCCTGTCGGTCGCTCAGTTGGTTGCAGTTTGCAACTTTACCCCCAGATGGCACCTGAACGTGACACACTCGGGCTTCAAGCTTCTCTTGTGTCAAAGGATTTCATGCCCCTCTGCCCAGTCTGCATTAGTGCTGCACTGGTGCAGTGGAGCAGTAATGTACCAACAGATCGCTCCTCCTCTCTTCAGTGGTTCCATCTGTAATGATGTCTTTGTTCAGATAAGTTGCCCACCAAGCTTGACTCTAATCCATGAAACCCTTTCAGTCCTGCTGCCCCTCTGTGATTTCTACTTGCCCTTTCACCTCCTGGTCTCTCTCTCTCTCTCTCTCTCTTCTCTCTCTCTTCTCTCTCTTCTCTCTCTCCTTCTTTCTTCTCTCTCTCTCTTCTCTCTCTGTGGGGAAATGTTTACGGAGACTGCTTTTATTCTTGGTGCTGGCTACAGAAAACAAGATGCTACAAAGTGGCAGTTGCTGAATGTTGTGGGTGGTCAGACTGTGGATCTATAAAAGCAGAAGGACAAGATATGAAATGTGTCCTGACACGAGCTGACACACATGTAGTGTCTCTGGTGAGAGTCAGAGTGAGAGTGGACTTCAGGTTCCTCTCTGATGAACGACATGCAAGAGTTTTTGAATCAGTGGTGTTTCACCACGTCTGTGTTCAGTGGAGGAGGAGAACTCATCTCTCACTCTGTGTTTATGACCTGATTCATTCTGCTTTTCTCTTATTTTGTTATTGTGTGTGGTTTTTTTTCCTCATTTCATTTGTAGAGGACGTGATGTTCTCTGGTGAATCTTAATAAACATTGTGTTTTAAATATCAAAAAATCTCTCTCTCTCTCTCTCCCTCTCTCTGTCTCTCTCTCTCTCTCTCTCTCCCTCTCTCTCCTCCTCTCATATCTGTTTAGACCTGTTGTTGGGTCTGTCCCTACGGAAACCAGTGTGGTGCTCTCAGACCAATGCCTGGACTCAAACATATCTTGGGAGAGTGAGTGGAAATGGTAGAGGAGGGAGCGAGAGAGAGCAGATCCAAATAACTCTCCAGACATGGCAGCGAAAAAAATGTACGTCTGGGAAAGTAACTCCAGCTTAAATTATTATCTTTTAAGACGCACATGCTGGACGGTCCACTGGTCAGTCCACTGTTCTGCTGGTCGGTCCACTGGTCCACTGGTCAGTCCACTGTTCTGCTGGTCGGTCCACTGGTCCACTGGTTAGTCCACTGTTCTGCTGGTCGGTCCGCCAGTCCACTGGTCAGTCCACTGTTCTGCTGGTCGGTCCGCCAGTCCACTGGTCAGTCCACTGTTCTGCTGGTCGGTCCGCCAGTCCACTGGTCAGTCCACTGTTCTGCTGGTCGGTCCGCTGGTCCACTGGTTAGTCCACTGTTCTCCTGGTCGGTCCGCTGGTCCACTGGTCAGTCCACTGTTCTGCTGGTCGGTCCGCTGGTCCACTAGTTAGTCCACTGTTCTGCTGGTCGGTCCGCTGGTCCACTGGTTAGTCCACTGTTCTCCTGGTCGGTCCGCTGGTCCACTGGTCAGTCCACTGTTCTGCTGGTCGGTCCGCTGGTCCACTAGTTAGTCCACTGTTCTGCTGGTCGGTCCGCTGGTCCACTGGTTAGTCCACTGTTCTGCTGGTCGGTCCGCTGGTCCACTGGTTAGTCCACTGTTCTGCTGGTCGGTCCGCTGGTACACTGGTTAGTCCACTGTTCTGCTGGTCGAGTCCGCTGGCCCACTGGTTAGTCCACTGGTCCACTGGTCAGTCCACTGTTCTGCTGGTCGGTCCACTGGTCCACTGGTCAGTCCACTGTTCTGCTGGTCGGTCCACTGGTCCACTGGTTAGTCCACTGTTCTCCTGGTCGGCCCGCTGGTCCACTGGTTAGTCCACTGTTCTGCTGGTCGGTCCGCTGGTCCACTGGTTAGTCCACTGTTCTGCTGGTCGGTCCGCTGGTCCACTGGTTAGTCCACTGTTCTGCTGGTCGGTCCGCTGGTCCACTGGTTAGTCCACTGTTCTGCTGGTCGGTTCGCTGGTCCACTGGTTAGTCCACTGTTCTGCTGGTCGGTCGGCTGGTACACTGGTTAGTCCACTGTTCTGCTGGTCGAGTCCGCTGGCCCACTGGTTAGTCCACTGGTCCACTGGTCAGTCAAGTGTTCTGCTGGTCGAGTCTGCTTGTCGGTCCACTGGTCCACTGGTCAGTCCACTGTTCTGCTGGTCGAGTCCGCTGGTCAGTCCCCTGGTCCACTGGTCAGTCCACTGTTCTGCTGGTCGAGTCCGCTGGTCAGTCCCCTGGTCCACTGGTCAGTCCACTGTTCTGCTGGTCAAGTCCGCTGGTCGGTTCACTTGTCAGTCCACTGTTCTGCTGGTCGAGTTAGCTGGCCCACTGGTTAGTCCACTGGTCCACTAGTCAGTCAAGTGTTCTGCTGGTCGAGTCTGCTGGTCGGTCCACTGGTCCACTGGTCAGTCCACTGTTCTGCTGGTCGAGTCCGCTGGTCGGTTCACTTGTCAGTCCACTGGTCCACTGGTCAGTCCACTGTTCTGCTGGTCGAGTCCGTTGGTCCACTGGTTAGTCCACTGTTCTGCTGGTCGAGTTAGCTGGCCCACTGGTTAGTCCACTGGTCCACTGGTCAGTCAAGTGTTCTGCTGGTCGAGTCTGCTGGTCGGTCCACTGGTCCACTGGTCAGTCCACTGTTCTGCTGGTCAAGTCCGCTGGTCGGTTCACTTGTCAGTCCACTGGTCCACTAGTTAATTCTGGGCTGGAGTTTTACACCGTCTTCCAAAGTGAGAAAAGTGAGAAAGAAAAAACCCCCACAAAATTCTCCCGCCCTATTTCCTAATGTTCAAGAAAGTTGTAACAAAATCAAATGGCTTCTCCAGGCCCACTTGTGTGTGTGTGTGTGTGTGTGTGTGTGTATACTTGGTGTAAAGACTTGTTTGGGGGTAACTTAGTCTTTGGGCCCAGTTCTGCCTGATGATGTTGTGAACACAGTTTCAGTGTTGAGACTAAGTGTCGGTCCTGTTTCATGTAACATAATATTTACTGCTTCGGGGTACAGTAAGTGCTGCTGTTCTTAAAGTAGCTTCTGTAATAAAACAAATTATATTTTAGCTTCAGTAAAACTTCAGAATACTTCCACCACTGCCAGTTACTACTGTAATACTAAGTAACGATGTAGAAGGGAGTATAAAGTAAAGTAACATGTACTTCCGAATGGTGCTTATAGTTGCAGTACTTGAGAAAAATGTACTTTCAGACTGAAATGGTTCAGACGCACTTAGAGCAGAAGAAAGTGAGGAGGAGAATGAG